>NC_134267.1:230919720-231067220 GCF_031893055.1 Leptodactylus fuscus | reverse complement strand
TAGCATATCTGTTCATGTATGAGGAGACACATTATACCCCGCTATATTATTGTATAACCAGAAGATCTCAGCTGCTCTGGAGTCTTCAAACATTGAGTGACAGCTCCATAGGAACTTCATAGCAACCTTATTTGTGGTGACCCAGCTTCCCTAGAATCCTGAATGGCAAACTTGCCCATGTATACAGTAATACACCATATATTTCTAGACCACTGTATAACTTGGAGGAAGACTGTAGGAAAATTTACTGATAACCCTATAGGAGCTACATTGCTGCCATATTGCTGGTCACCCAGCTTTCCTGAAATCCAGAGTGGCAAAACTGTTCATGTATGATTCATTGCTATATTACGGTATAACCAGGACAACTTGCTGTTCTGAACTCTTGAAAAGTTGTAGTGACAACTCCATTAGCACTTTATAGCAACTAAATTTATGGTGACACAGCTTTCCTAGAATCCTGAAAGACAGACTTGCCCATGCGTAAAGTAATATGCCCTATATTCTATTCCTATTAATGTATAACCAAAAGAACTGAGCTTTTTCAGACTCTTGGAAAGTTGAGTGATAACTTCGGTTATCACAGCAGCCATGTTTGTAGTGACTCAGCTTTCCTAGAATCCTGAATGACAACTTGCCCATGTGTAAAGTAATACGCTTTCTATACTATATTAGTGTATAATATGTATATTAATGCATAACCAGGAGAACTGAACTGTTTCAGACTCTTGGAAAGTTGAGTGATAACTTGCTAAGAGTTTCATAGCAGCCATATTTATGGTGACCCAGCTTTCCTAGAATCCTGAATGACAAACTTGCCCATGTGTAAAGTAATACACTTTCTATTCTATATCAGTGTATAATATGTATACTAATGCATAACCAGGAGAACTGAACTGTTTCAGACTCTTGGAAAGTTGAGTGATAATTTCAGTTATCACAGCAGCCATGTTTGTAGTGACTCAGCTTTCCTAGAATCCTGAATGACAAACTTGCCCATGCGTAAAGTAATATACCCTATCTTCTATTCCTATTAATGTATAACCAGGAGAACTGAACTGTTTCAGACTCTTGGAAAGTTGAGTGATAACTTCGGTTATCACAGCAGCTATGTTTGTAGTGACCCAGCTTTCCTAGAATCCTGAATGACAAACTTGCCCATGTGTAAAGTAATATGCCCTATATTCTATTCCTATTAATGTATAACCAAGAGCTTTTTCAGACTCTTGGAAAGTTGAGTGATCACTCCATAAAAGTTTCATAGCAGCCATACTTCTGGTGACCCAGCTTTCCTAGAATCCTGAATGACAACTTGCCCATGTGTAAAGTAATACACTTTCTATTCTATATCAGTGTATAATATGTATACTAATGCATAACCAGGAGAACTGAACTGTTTCAGACTCTTGGAAAGTTGAGTGATAATTTCAGTTATCACAGCAGCCATGTTTGTAGTGACCCAGCTTTCCTAGAATCCTGAATGACAAACTTGCCCATGCGTAAAGTAATATACCCTATCTTCTATTCCTATTAATGTATAACCAGGAGAACTGAACTGTTTCAGACTCTTGGAAAGTTGAGTGATAACTCCATAAAAGTTTAATAGCAGCCATACTTATGTTGACCCAGCTTTCCTAGAATCCTGAATGACAACTTGCCCATGTGTAAAGTAATACGCTTTCGATTCTATATTAGTGTATAATATGTATATTAATGTATAACCAGGAGAACTGAACTGTTTCAGACTCTTGGAAAGTTGAGTGATAACTTCGGTTATCACAGCAGCCATGTTTGTAGTGACTCAGCTTTCCTAGAATCCTGAATGACCATCTTGATCATGTGTAAAGTAACACGCCCCATGTTCTATATTAGTGAATAACCAAGAGAACTGAACTGTTTCAGACTCTTGGAAAGTTGAGTGATAACTTGATAAGCGTTTCAGAGCAGCCATACTTATGGTAACCCTGCTTTCCTAGAATCCTGAATGACAAATTAACCTATGTATAAAATAATACCCCCTATATTTGTATATGACCGTATAACCAGGAAAATCTAGCGATACGCCTATAGGGTGTAGTAGTAGTCACCAAGCTTTCCCAGAAGCGGATAAAACTAAGAAAAGCCTGGAGAGAACTTGACGGAAGGCGACGGCTCAAGGACTTAGACTTGAGAGCAGGTGTGATTGACAGGCCTACTTGTGGGGCCCGATGTGTCGAGTGACCTTCTCCAGGCGTCCATTACTGAGGAGCGCGCCTCTTAGGCCGCACATTCCAAGTACAACTAAGAGGATCAGGTTTGGATATCGGAGCAGCGCTAAAGAGAAGACAGCTGGACGGCTGACCTTTAACTACGTCCACGCTGACACACCAGCTATTTCCTATGCCCAGCGGGGGGAGGGAGGGCAGCGGGGCTGGCATATCATGTCCGTCGTCTCAATAATCATTAGGACACTTTATATGTGCCCAGATCAGCATCGCCCCTGACCGCGACAACATGGCGGCAAAATACGAGACGCGGGCCGGATTATTAAAGCAAAACTGTTGTAGTTGCCCATAGCATCCAATCACAGCACATAACAGCCAATCACAGAGCAGCTTCCATTCTCCAGACACAGAATGCGCAATGAAAGCTGCGCTGTGATTGGTTGTCAGGGGAAACTGAAACCTCAATTCAGTAATGGAAAACAATCTGTTTCTGGGAAAGCTGGGTAAAAGCCAAAATGGTCGCCAGTCACTCAGCTTTCCTAGACTCTTGATTGTCAACCCTGAAATTTCGCATAGATTGGCAACTGGGAAGTAAAACAAATCAATGTCTTTAACAGACGGTATCAATAAAGTTTATACAAAACCCCTTTCAAAGTTGAGGGGGTGCACGGCATTTCTGGAGATGTAGTGTAGCAGCTATGGAACAAGATGGCGGACTACAGCAGGGGTCAGCAATAGAGATGAGCGAACACTGTTCGGATCAGCCGTTCCGAACAGCACGCTCCCATAGAAATGAATGGAAGCACCTAGCACGTACACTTTGCCGGCGGCCGGTCGCCGTGCCAGGTGCTTCCATTCATTTCTATGGGAGCGTGCTGTTCGGAACGGCTGATCCGAACAGTGTTCGCTCATCTCTAGTCAGCAACCCTCAAGCCTCTGTGAGACTACAACTCCCAGCATGCTCCATTCACATGAATGGGAGGACAAGGACATGTATGCTGCGCGTTGTAGTCTCTCAACAGCTGGAGTGCCGGGGTTGCCCAATCCTGACAATATCGACGTGACCTTCAAGAAGTGATACTAAGCAAGAACGGGGCCGGATTTGGGGGCACATGCGTCAGATATGTCTGGAGGGGCAGAATTCGGGACCAGTGTGCGGGCGCGTGTTAGATATATCCAAAGTAACGGGATTTGGGGGCGACTTGCGGCACTTGTGTCAGATATGTCGAGGGCAGGTTACCAGCACATGTGCCAGATACATCCGGCGTTCGCGGCACATGTGTCAGATACGTCCGGCGTTCGCGGCACATGTGTCAGATACATCCGGCGTTCGCGGCACATGTGTCAGATACATCCGGCGTTCGCGGCCCATGTGTCAGATACGTCCAGAGGGGCCACATCTGTAGCAGCTCTCAATGAAACCACACACTTCCTTACATTCCATAGCTATGTAATGTCATATGGGCATATAAAGAAGCATGTCATCTCAAAGAGAAGGGCGTCTTTGTCAGTCCGGAACCTCTTGGCCGAATTCCCGCTCTGCCTCATGTTATCACACATAATCCGGCATGAACCAACATAAACGAAACATAATATGATGTAACGATCATAAATCCCCTTGATATCCTGTGGGTAACAGAAGGAGCATTATAAGTAAACACTGATTGGGGAGGTGTAATAACAACCTAGGTCCTGTAGTGGGAGATAGTGAGCACTCTTGATACTGGAAAGCACTTTATGACATGCTGTAAAATCACCTTCGATCAAAAAGCGAGGAACCATACTGATGTATTTTTCTTATAAAATCCTCTAGGTTTCCCTTGAGATAAGCGGCGCCATAGATACACGGCGGATACTTATCTCCTTTTCTTTTAAAATAACTCTTAGCTGAGCATACATGTTACATTTGGAGTTTTTTTTTTTTTGGAGAATTTTTTTTTTAATTCATCAAAAAAATTACTAATAATTCTATAATAATTAATAATATATTCT
The DNA here is from genome assembly GCF_031893055.1 of Leptodactylus fuscus. Classification (NCBI taxonomy): domain Eukaryota; kingdom Metazoa; phylum Chordata; class Amphibia; order Anura; family Leptodactylidae; genus Leptodactylus; species Leptodactylus fuscus. The sequence continues at coordinate 231,063,024 of NC_134267.1, read as the reverse complement.
AATATAATATGAATAATTTAATAATGTCACTATATCACATATAGGGTGACGGCAATGTTCCAACTTCAGTTTATCCGATATTTTTTCTTATTTTTGAGACATCGCTTCAACCTCCACCAGGCTTTCCCCGTCGCACGTTTTTCTAGATTCATCCAGATATCAGATCCGTAATCATTTCTAGAATGATCCCATAAATCAGACAATATCCCGACACATCAGCTTTTACATATCCCTACGATAAATTCCCATTCCCATATAAAAACTAGGTCACATAAAGCGAATAATGATAATAATAATAATAATAATAATACAGAAAATACAAAAATAAAACCCAAAAAATCCTGTAAGTGACCAGAAAGAGAAGAAAATCGGACACAGATATTGATCTAAAACAGCAAAAAAATCCCGTGTAAATGACCCCCCCAAAAATCTATGGAAAGTAGATAATTACCTGTATAACAGCGCCGCGTCTCCTTCCTCGTCTCTGTCGACTTGTCACCCGGTCTCAAGACGCCGGGGTGTCAGCGTGCCATGCCTATATTCCCTGTCATATCGTCTTACTAAAATCTTACAACTAAAAAAAAATTCAAAAAAATTCAAAAATAAAAATATTTAAGAAGAAATTTAAAAAAAATGTTTTTGACGAGGTGCCAGTCTTATCCTGGCCGTGTCCTCGCTGTCTAGGAGTGATCTGAGGACTGGACGGTAACACCTATCCCCCCTGGCCCCTCCGCGTGTCCTATTTAGCACTAGGCTGAGAAGAGTCCCCCCCTGCTCGCTCTGCGCCCGAGTCCTGGGTTATGCCCCTCTAAGGCCTGCATCCTCCCTTTTGTATTACCAGCTACCCCCCCAGGCCTCGCCTCACACCTGTCTATGTCGCTTAGACTCTCAGGCCATTCTTGTGCCTCCTGTCTATCTCAATCATGGGCCTGACAAGCCAGCGAGTGCTGTAAAATTACACCCCTTCAGCTGTCTCCCCGTATGACGGCATATCTCTGCCGGCTCGCCTTTTTCAGATGGAGAGGGACAACCGAGCTTTTGCCATTTATAGGAATAAAAAAGGGCAACTGAGGAGAGTTTTACTAAAAAAGGGGCAATATCTCATGTCGTCAAAAACATTGCTAGTAAACAAGCAGGAGAATAAGAAAAAAATGGAAGAAAAATGTTTTTGGTAAATTTTCATATTCTATATTATTATATAGGACCACATTTAAGGGGTGGTTCTTTCAGGGTACCCCTACCCAACTGGTTTCTAGGGAGACATAGGTGTCCCGGAATGGAGGTCTCTGCTCTCGAAACTTTTAGTAGACATAATTATAGATAGGTTTGTGTCACCAGAACCAGCATATCCCCCCAGCCCTGCAGATAGATAGGTTACTGTCACCAGACCCAACATATCACCCCAGCCCTGCAGATAGATAGGTTACTGTCACCAGAACCAGCATATCACCCCAGCCCTGCAGATAGATAGGTTACTGTCACCAGAACCAGCATATCACCCCAGCCCTGCAGATAGATAGGTTACTGTCACCAGAACCAGCATATCCCCCCAGCCCTGCAGATAGATAGGTTACTGTCACCAGACCCAACATATCACCCCAGCCCTGCAGATAGATAGGTTACTGTCACCAGAACCAGCATATCCCCCCAGCCCTGCAGATAGATAGGTTACTGTCACCAGACCCAACATATCACCCCAGCCCTGCAGATAGATAGGTTACTGTCACCAGAACCAGCATATCACCCCAGCCCTGCAGATAGATAGGTTACTGTCACCAGAACCAGCATATCACCCCAGCCCTGCAGATAGATAGGTTACTGTCACCAGACCCAACATATCACCCCAGCCCTGCAGATAGATAGGTTAGTGTCACCGGAACCAGCATATCAGCCAAGCCCTGCAGATATATAGGTTAGTGTCACCAGTACCAGCATATCACCCCAGCCCTGCAGATAGATAGGTTAGTGTCACCAGAACCAGCATATCCCCCCAGCCCCGCAGATAGATAGGTTAGTGTCACCAGAACCAGCATATCACCCCAGTCCTGCAGATAGATAGGTTAGTGTCACCAGAACCAGCATATCCCCCCAGCCCCGCAGATAGATAGGTTAGTGTCACCAGACCCAGCATATCACCCCAGCCCTGCAGATAGGTTAGTGTCACCAGACCCAGCATATCACCCCAGCCCTGCAGATAGATAGGTTAGTGTCACCAGAACCAGCATATCACCCAGCCCAGCAGATAGATAGGTTACTGTCACCAGAACCAGCATATCACCCCAGCCCTGCAGATAGATAGGTTACTGTCACCAGAACCAGCATATCACCCCAGCCCTGCAGATAGATAGGTTAGTGTCACCAGACCCAGCATATCACCCCAGCCCTGCAGATAGATAGGTTACTGTCACCAGACCCAGCATATCACCCCAGCCCTGCAGATAGATAGGTTAGTGTCACCAGAACCAGCATATCACCCCAGCCCTGCAGATAGATAGGTTAGTGTCACCAGAACCAGCATATCACTCCAGCCTTACAGGTAGATAGGCTAGGGTCACCAGAACCAGCATATCACCCAAGCTGTGCATATCATTTATGACACACAGCCATCCACTGTCAGAAAGGAGAAAATGAACTTTCTGTCTGGGACCATCTCTTCCATAAAATAATTTAGAGCGAATCAGCCAGAACATGGTCAGATAATCTCATACTAGATACAGGTGGCAGTATCTGGTCATTAGAGAGAGTTGCAACATTTGGCGGTATATATGGTAATACTGGTAATGCTTGTCAATAGTTTCCAAAGTTAAAGGAATCTACAGAAGAATTTGAGTCCTCATGTGATGCCGAAAAAATTTGCAACCCGCTTGTATGACAGAGGGGCAATTGAGCCTCTCAGGGACCAGGGTAAGGGTGCGACGTCACGTAACCTTCTGCGCCCCCTTTAACTGCTCCAATGCTGTATAGTCTAATATAGAGTGCATTATGGCCACCAGCAAAACATTCAATTGACGGTCAACCCTAAAGTGCCATTCCACCGCAGCACACGGACGTCTATCATGGCTGTATCCAATGGTCGCTCGCTTCACCTTGTGAAAAAAACGTGATGGCTATAAATACAGGCTGTCCTCTTCCTTCCACAGGGCTTCAGTCATGCCGTTCTAAAAATAGAGTCCGGAAAAAAAAAGTGAGTGGAGGTCTGCGGGTACGTTCTCGGTTAAATTTAGTTATGTTGGATCATGTCCAAACAACTCCTTAGCTGTTCAGGGACAAGTCAAGCCAGGAGGCCCCAAGGCTTGGGAATTAGGGGGTTAAATTCTTATTGGTCGAGCATTAATCCAAAAAGTGCACTAAAGTTTGGCCCTGAGTCCTTACATTGACTACTGTGTGCACAGCTTGGTAGGTCTGGTGCTTTATATTTGGATTTTTGTCTAGTTCAGGCCCAGTGGCGGATCCAGGGTTTGCGGGGCCCTGGGCAATTGACTTTGGCGGGGCCCTACTTACTGGGGGTCTCGCACTTCTAACCTGTACTTCCCAACTGTTGAAGACTAGAAAGAGGGAACAAAACGTGCGGCGCGCGCGCCGCAGCAAATTAGGCCCCGCCCACTTTTATGTTGACTCCACCCATTCTCATTCAATTTTCATGTGATTCCACACAGTATAATCCTCCTACAGTCACCCGTAAATTATATCTCCCCCCCCATTTTCATATACACCCTTCATCTACCCCTAGTTTCATGTCCCCCCCCTCTATCTCTATCCCCAGTTTCATGCCATTCTCCCCCTTTATCTGCCCACAGTTTCATTCCCCCCCCCGTCTCTGCCCCAGTGTCATGCCGTTCCCCCCCCTTCATCTGCCCCAATGTCATGCCATCCCCCCCCTTCATCTGCCCTAGTGTCATGCCGTTCTCCCCCTCCATCTGCCCCAGTGTCATGCTGTTCTCCCCCTCCATCTGCCCCAGTGTCATGCTGTTCTCCCCCCTCTCCATCTGCCCCAGTGTCATGCCGTTCTCCCCCCTCCATCTGCCCAAGTGTCATGCCGTTCTCCCCCCTCCATCTGCCCCAGTGTCATGCTGTTCTCTCCCCCTCCATCTGCCCCAGTGTCATGCCATTCTCCCCCCTCCATCTGCCCCAGTGTCATGCTGTTCTTCCCCCCTCCATCTGCCCCAGTGTCATGCCATTCTCCCCCCTCCATCTGCCCCAGTGTCATGCCATTCTCCCCCCTCCATCTGCCCCAGTGTCATGCTGTTCTTCCCCCCTTCATCTGCCCCAGTGCCATGCCATTCTCCCCCCTCCATCTGCCCTAGTGTCATTCTGTTCTTCCCCCCTCCATCTGCCCCAGTGTCATACTGTTCTCTCCCCCTCCATCTGCCCCAGTGTCATGCCATTCTCCCCCCTCCATCTGCCCCAGTGTCATGCTGTCCTTCCCCCCTCCATCTGCCCCAGTGTCATGCCGTTCTCCCCCTCCATCTGCCCCAGTGCCATGCCATTCTCCCTCCTCCATCTGCCCCATTGCCATGCCGTTCTCCCCCTCCATCTGCCCCAGTGTCATGCCGTTCTCCCCCCTCCATCTGCCCCAGTGTCATGCCGTTCTCCCCCTCCATCTGCCCCAGTGCCATGCCATTCTCCCTCCTCCATCTGCCCCATTGCCATGCCGTTCTCCCTCCTCCATCTGCCCCAGTGTCACTCACACTCACTCACACACACACTCACCATTCCTCGTTCCCTCGCAGCTCTCTCCCTCAGACACATATTGTAGCCGCGATGTGATGACGTCATCACATCGCGGCTACAAATGCCGGAGGCCGGAGCTCAGCGTTAAAGCAGGAGCTGAGCTGTGACAGCTCCGGCTTTAAACGCCTATGTATTTCATCTCATCGGCGTCCTACCGCCGATGAGATGAAATACATAGGCGTTTAAAGCAGGAGCTGTGAGCTCAGCTCCTGCTTTAACGCTGAGCTCTGTTGGAGTCGGGACATGCCGACCGGGACCATTTTGTTAGGCTCGCCCGGCCCTGGATCCGCCCCTGTTTAGGCCTAGTCGTCCATTGTCCATAACTAGAGATGGGCAAACAGACGTGTACTGAGATAGGTTCCACCCAAATTTTTGAGATTGTTTTTTTTTTTCCGAAACCGAACAATTAGACATTTGTCTCAGGCAAATTAAAATGGACGCTGCATTATACTCTGGGGAGGTGACAAAAATAAAAAAACATTCATACTCATCTTCCCTCACCTCTTTTGGACCTCCTCGCGGAGCCTGGTGTTCTCCTTGTAACTTCATCTCCCAGGGTCGCAGGTGAGGCGTGTAATTGGGCCACCAGTGGTTACCTGTGTATGCCGAGCATCATGACTTCATGACACTTGGTGTGCCCATGTCATCGCTAAGAACAAATCACAGGTCTCAGTGGTGACCCTGGAGTAAAATGGAGCGCCGGACACTAGGGCGAAGCCCAAAAGAGGTAACGGAAGGTGAGTATGAGTGCTTTTTATTAACACCTCCTCTAGTCTAAAGAGACCCCAGAGTATAATAGATGTCACTTAAATGTCACTCTTAGGAGCCCTGACAGTGTTATATACTATGTTTTATAGATAGGTTCCTAGGAGCACAAAGAGTATTCTACACTATGTTTTATAGATAGATTCCTAGGAGCCCTGACAGTGTTCTACACTATGTTTTATAGATAGGTTCCTTGGAGCCCTGACAGTATTCTACACTATGTTTTATAGATAGGTTCCTAGGAGCCCTGACAGTGTTCTACACTATGTTTTATAGATAGGTTCCTAGGAGTCCTGACAGTATTCTACACTATGTTTTATAGATAGGTTCCTTGGAGCCCTGACAGTATTCTACACTATGTTTTATAGATAGGTTCCTAGGAGCCCTGACAGTATTCTACACTATGTTTTATAGATAGGTTCCTAGGAGCCCTGACAGTATTCTACACTATGTTTATAGATAGGTTCCTAGGAGCCCTGACAGTGTTCTACACTATGTTTTATAGATAGGTTCCTAGGAGCCCTAAGAGTATTGTACACTTTGTTTTATAGATAGGTTCCTAGGAGCCCTGACAGTGTTTTACACTATGTTTTATAGATAGGTTCCTAGGAGCCCTAAGAGTATTCTACACTATGTTTTATAGATAGGTTCCTAGGAGCCCTGACAGTGTTCTACACTATGTTTTATAGATAGGTTCCTTGGAGCCCTGACAGTATTCTACACTATGTTTTATAGATAGGTTCCTAGGAGCCCTGACAGTATTTTACACTATGTTTTATAGATAGGTTCCTAGGAGCCCTGACAGTGTTCTACACTATGTTTTAAAGATAGGTTTCTAGGAGCCCTAAGAGTAATCTACACTATGTTTTATAGATAGGTTCCTAGGAGCCCTGACAGTGTTCTACACTATGTATTATAGATAGGTTCCTAGGAGCCCTGACAGTGTTCTACACTATGTTTTATAGATAGGTTCCTAGGTGCCCTAAGGGAATTCTACACTATGTTTTATAAATAGGAACAGATCTTCTTCTGGTGATAAACTCTGTAGACGGCTTCTGCAGTCAAATCAATTAAAAGGTGCAAGGTCCGGACCCCAATCAATCTAATACGGGCTGAATCTATTTTTTTTTTTTATTATAGGATCTATGAATTTGGTAAATCTTTTGGAACAAGTGTTGGAGCTTCATCTGTTTCTTCCTTCTGCTGTGACTGAACCCCCTTTAACATTTATCTTAAACTGGCCCTTAGGTGTAACTAAACCAACAAATAACTTACAGGACTCTGCACTTCCTGCATATTGATATCATGTCAGTAAGGTGAGATTCACCAGTCACCTCAGATGTCACTGCACCAATTTGTGACTCTTCCAAGTCACAATACAGGGATAATACACACAGTGATGTGACAGTACAGGGATAATACACACAGCGATGTCACAGTACAGGATAATACACACAGTGATGTGACAGTACAGAGATAATACACACACTGATGTCACAGTACAGAGATAATACACACAGTGATGTCACAGTACAGGGATAATACACACAGTGATGTCACAGTACAGAGATAATACACACAGTGATGTCACAGTACAGGGATAATACACACAGTGATGTCACAGACAGAGATAATACACACAGTGATGTCACAGTACAGGGATAATACACACAGTGATGTCACAGTACAGGGATAATACACACAGTGATGTCACAGTACAGGGATAATACACACAGTGATGTCACAGTACAGGATAATACACACAGTGATGTTACAGTACAGAGATAATACACACAGTGATGTCACAGTACAGGATAATACACACAGTGATGTCACAGTACAGGATAATACACACAGTGATGTCACAGTACAGGATAATACACACAGTGATGTTACAGTACAGAGATAATACACACAGTGATGTCACAGTACAGAGATAATACACACAGTGATGTCACAGTACAGAGATAATACACACAGTGATGTCACAGTACAGGGATAATACACACAGTGATGTCACAGTACAGGGATAATACACACAGTGATGTCACAGTACAGGGATAATACACACAGTGATGTCACAGTACAGGATAATACACACAGTGATGTTACAGTACAGAGATAATACACACAGTGATGTCACAGTACAGGATAATACACACAGTGATGTCACAGTACAGGATAATACACACAGTGATGTCACAGTACAGGGATAATACACACAGTGATGTCACAGTACAGGGATAATACACACAGTGATGTCACAGTACAGGGATAATACACACAGTGATGTCACAGTACAGGATAATACACACAGTGATGTGACAGTACAGAGATAATACACACAGTGATGTCACAGTACAGAGATAATACACACAGTGATGTCACAGTACAGGGATAATACACACAGTGATGTCACAGTACAGGATAATACACACAGTGATGTTACAGTACAGAGATAATACACACAGTGATGTCACAGTACAGGATAATACACACAGTGATGTTACAGTACAGAGATAATACACACAGTGATGTCACAGTACAGGATAATACACACAGTGATGTCACAGTACAGAGATAATACACACAGTGATGTCACAGTACAGGGATAATACACACAGTGATGTCACAGACAGAGATAATACACACAGTGATGTCACAGTACAGAGATAATACACACAGTGATGTCACAGTACAGGATAATACACACAGTGATGTCACAGTACAGGGATAATACACACAGTGATGTCACAGTACAGGGATAATACACACAGTGATGTCACAGTACAGGGATAATACACACAGTGATGTCACAGTACAGGATAATACACACAGTGATGTTACAGTACAGAGATAATACACACAGTGATGTCACAGTACAGGATAATACACACAGTGATGTCACAGTACAGGATAATACACACAGTGATGTCACAGTACAGGATAATACACACAGTGATGTCACAGTACAGGATAATACACACAGTGATGTTACAGTACAGAGATAATACACACAGTGATGTCACAGTACAGAGATAATACACACAGTGATGTCACAGTACAGGGATAATACACACAGTGATGTCACAGTACAGGGATAATACACACAGTGATGTCACAGTACAGAGATAATACACACAGTGATGTCACAGTACAGGATAATACACACAGTGATGTCACAGTACAGAGATAATACACACAGTGATGTCACAGTACAGAGATAATACACACAGTGATGTCACAGTACAGGGATAATACACACAGTGATGTCACAGTACAGGGATAATACACACAGTGATGTCACAGTACAGAGATAATACACACAGTGATGTCACAGTACAGGATAATACACACAGTGATGTCACAGTACAGGGATAATACACACAGTGATGTCACAGTACAGGGATAATACACACAGTGATGTCACAGTACAGAGATAATACACACAGTGATGTCACAGTACAGGGATAATACACACAGTGATGTCACAGTACAGAGATAATACACACAGTGATGTCACAGTACAGGGATAATACACACAGTGATGTCACAGTACAGAGATAATACACACAGTGATGTCACAGTACAGAGATAATACACACAGTGATGTCACAGTACAGAGATAATACACACAGTGATGTCACAGTACAGAGATAATACACACAGTGATGTCACAGTACAGAGATAATACACACAGTGATGTCACAGTACAGGATAATACACACAGTGATGTCACAGTACAGAGATAATACACACAGTGATGTCACAGTACGGAGATAATACACACAGTGATGTCACAGTACAGGATAATACACACAGTGATGTCACAGTACAGAGATAATACACACAGTGATGTCACAGTACAGGGATAATAAACACAGTGATGTCACAGTACAGGATAATACACACAGTGATGTCACAGTACGGAGATAATACACACAGTGATGTCACAGTACAGGATAATACACACAGTGATGTCACAGTACAGAGATAATACACACAGTGATGTCACAGTACAGGGATAATACACACAGTGATGTCACAGTACAGGATAATACACACAGTGATGTCACAGTACAGGGATAATACACACAGTGATGTCACAGTACAGGGATAATACACACAGTGATGTCACAGTTCAGGGATAATGCACACAGTGATGTCACAGTACAGGATAATACACACAGTGACGTCACAGTACAGAGATAATACATACAGTGATGTCACAGTACAGGGATAATACACACAGTGATGTCACAGTACAGAGATAATACACACAGTGATGTCACAGTACAGAGATCATACACACAGTGATGTCACAGTACAGAGATCATACACACAGTGATGTCACAGTACAGAGATAATACACACAGTGATGTCACAGTACAGAGATAATACACACAGTGATGTCACAGTACAGGGATAATACACACAGTGATGTCACAGTACAGAGATAATACACACAGTGATGTCACAGTACAGGGATAATACACACAGTGATGTCACAGTACAGAGATAATACACACACTGATGTCACAGTACAGGGATATTTTACAACATGATATCTTAGCACAGGGATACACTATACACGCTGGGTCATTGTGTAGACAGTAACATTACGTAGTTGATGACATGTAATAGATTCTGTAGATTGGTTTAGTGTAATGAAACCATTTTCTATGAACAACCAAGATAAGTGAAACAGCAGACACCAGAGAAACAACCCCGGTTCATTCATTTATTTATTTCAGTTTACACCTTCACATCTTTGAGCAAAAGTCATCTAAAACTTTCTCTTTCCATGTACGCTGTGTGCTCCGGTATATACCGTATATATAACTTCTCCTTCAGGAGGCTTTACAAGGAGAAGGCTCATTCCTCCCCATTTGTTGTGGCCAGGAATGTGAAGCCCCTCATTCCATACATGATACATCTGTGCACTTGTAGGTTACACACACCCTGTCACTCAATGCACAGACACACAATTCATGCTATAGTTCTGGAGCCATAGAAGTGGACAAGCCCAGCCCCCTCCCTCTCATACAATGACATGTATTACTTACAGATGTAGCAGAGGTACCCCGAAATTCTGCAGTGGGATCAAGTGCAGCAATGTGAGATATAGTCATAGAAGAGAACAAACGCCAATGAAAAGAGAGATGAGGGGGTGCAAAGGGTGCAGTTGCACTGGGGCCCAGGAGCCTTAGCATTGGTATCAGTATTGAGATTGTAGCTTCCATCTGGTCCATAAACCAAGGAGACCCTCAGATTACCCTAACCCCATTCATTAAACTCCTTTGGTCTTGGTAGCCTGAACCCTAAAGAACCCTCTGCCAATATATATATATATATCCTCTATTCTACACAATGTAATAGGTCCCCATTACAAATTTTGCACTGGGGCCCGGGAGCTTCAAGTTGCACCTCTGGAAAACATGGTTGCTATTTGTCACATATCTGCAGTTTTTCATTGCAGATTTTGCAGTTTATGGATTTTACTCTATGTATTGCAAAGTGTAAATTCTATAGTGAAAATTTGCACCAAAATCTGTAACCGAGTGAAAACAAGGACATGCTCCTGCCAAGGGCAATGCAACCATTTTCTTCAACATTCCTATTGCCACCCAGCTTTCCAAGAACCAGAGCTAAGAGATGGGTATACAGAGATTTTACCATGAACAACAAGATGACGACTCAAGGGCTTATACTTATAGAGAGTTCACTTTACTCAGGTGCCATGTCAGCTTTTTGGTTGTATTTCCCCCCTTAGCCCGTAGGTGACAGCATCCCAATCACGTTTACTTACAACATAGGAGGGGACACTTTTGCAGAATATCTTTTTGCTGCCCCCAGTTGTTCCTCTAGAGGTTTAGACAGCTGCTGGTGAGTCAGGAAAGAGCTGGGGGGAGAGTGTTATGGAGAGACAGCACATCCCTTAGAATACAATCCCCTGAGATTCAGTATAGGGGTCAGAGGTCACACTAGGAGCAAAACAGGTGCACAGGAAGACAAAAGGAATAGTAACATTTATATGGAGGGTTATTGCAAGGCCTGTAACATCTCACTGTAGTCTGGTCCTGTTTTGAGCAAGAAGTCCTCAAAGTCTTTATTGTATGTGCGTTGCACCAAATCTAATCTCTTTGTGACCTTGCATAGATGGCCAGTAGGGTTGAGCCGATCTTGAGATTTCAGGATCGATTTTAAAATCCGATTTCTGATCATTTTCCAGCCGATCCCGATCGTGAAATTTGCTCGATCGCCGATCGGGATCCGATCTTTCCCAATCCTGATCACTCAACCCTATTAATGATATATACATGAATAGGGTAGAACACAATGTCAAAAAGACAGGATTACTTATGAATAAAATACAAATATTTATTGAACTAAAGATAACAATACACAATTACCACAATATGTTAGATATGGGAAGGACCAATACAAAAATGTATACCATAGTGGGGTGGCTACTATGTTATAGTATAATAGTGGTACATCTGTGCTGGGTCAAATATAAAGAACTGTGTGAACAACCTATAAACAGCTAAATGAATTACAGTGCTATAAGCATACCAATAATGGAGTGAACACAGAACATATAACAACAGTGAACAACACAACCCTAAGGTGAAGTGTAAAAAGACCCAGTATAGAATACAATCCACATTATGATGAGCCTACCCGGCTATGGAGCACCCGACGCGCGTTTCGCCACTTCCTGGCTTCGTCAGGGGGTGGTTTTAATCCCAGAAAGCCCTCTCTTATAAAGCCCGACCAATAAAAATCATTACCCATAACACAGAAGAAAAAGAACAACGTCGCTCGTCATTGGTGGCAGCGGTCGCATGAAAAATATACATTGCGCATGCGCGTACACACAAGCTCTCGCGAGAGACATCATCGCCGATGTATCATTACCTAGAACGCATTTAACCATATTGCGCATGCGTTTTTATTGGTCAGGCTTTATAAGAGAGGGCTTTCTGGGATTAAAACCACCCCCTGACGAAACGCGCGTCGGGTGCTCCATAGCCGGGTAGGCTCATCATAATGTGGATTGTATTCTATACTGGGTCTTTTTACACTTCACCTTAGGGTTGTGTTGTTCACTGTTGTTATATGTTCTGTGTTCACTCCATTATTGGTATGCTTATAGCACTGTAATTCATTTAGCTGTTTATAGGTTGTTCACACAGTTCTTTATATTTGACCCAGCACAGATGTACCACTATTATACTATAACATAGTAGCCACCCCACTATGGTATACATTTTTGTATTGGTCCTTCCCATATCTAACATATTGTGGTAATTGTGTATTGTTATCTTTATTTCAATAAATATTTGTATTTTATTCATAAGTAATCCTGTCTTTTTGACATTGTGTTCTACATTGTATAGTGGATTTACTTTTTTTCAGCCTTATTTGCATTTGTGGTTTGAGTTTTTATACATGAATAGGGTTGAGCCGATCTTGAGATAACCTCCGACCTCGATCCCGCCAGAAAACATCAGGATCACAATTACGATTTACTTGAACGCCGATCGGAATCCGATCTTTTCCGATCCCGATCGCTCAACCTTAGTGGCCAGATAACTACTCTTTAAGAGACACAAAATTGCTATAAAGGTCTCAGATCTGGCTACATACCCCTAAACAAGAACCTATAGATATGTCAGCAACCAATCAACAGCCTCTTAAGAGTACCCATCACTTTCTGTGCCAGAATCGGGAGAGGTCTATACTGAAGAATACAAGTATATAGTATAAATATATGAGGTTATAGACACATCCAGTCAATCACCAAGTTCACAACTATCTTTGCATTCCTTGTTTACATGGATGCAATCATGATCGGCCATCCACTTAAAGGGGTTTTATATATTGGTGAACTTATGTATTCATGACCTATCCTTAGGCTAGATCATCTATAGTATGTTATTGGTAGGGATCTGACACTCAGGACCCCTGCTGATCAACTGGTTCAAAAGCCACAGCATTAAGGTGTGCCATGTCACTTTGTCACCGAATACCAAGCACATCACTATACATTGTACATTGGCTGTGATTGTATTTGGACCTATATGCTTCTGTACCATAAATGTGATCATGTCAATGATACAGAGAAGAGGTCGTGACACTAATGGGCATAAGCTGATAGGCACAAGTTCTGGGTGTTAGACCCTCATCTGTAACATATCAATGACCTATCCTATCAGAAAACCCAAACAAATATGAAGATAAGTCCATTCATTGCATTTGGCATCATTGCTTTCATAAACCAGGACTATTAGCCCACCTTATACTTCTTCTCACATGGAATAAGAGCTATTCTTCATCCGTTCCCATAAGGAGTGGACCATGGTAGAACTTCATAATGTATGGCAGAAAGAAACATGGACAAACTAGAACTGTCACAGTCACCACTGTAGATCCCTATTCTATACTTGACTGAATGGGGTTGTTACGGACCCCACTACGGTTCCACATCCTCACAGTCTTGGTCACGTTTCTTAAAGGAGAGTTTTATAGTGTTAGGTTTTCTGGCCATGTGACATGGAAAAGTTACTTATTAGCATTATGTAATTATCAAAAAATATTTCGCTCGTCCCATGTAAAAACAAACAAACATGAGAATCCTCTCATGATTTACAATGACAGGCTCCTCACTTTCTGCAGCAGTATGAATTAGGACACAGTGGGAGATGGGGTGAATAATTAGTATAAAATGATCAGACAACCCACCTGTTGCTTTGTTTTGTTGGTTGGGGAGGGGGTGGGTGCAGGATGGGATGTCGGCCCATGTTATTGCACCACAGTCCAGTCCAGAGATCTTTCTGGATAAATCATTAGTGCTTTTATACTTAATATAAAAACTGCATCCAACCTCGTGGATCAGGAATTTGGACGTACGTCTGTTTTTGAACAAGGGTCTAAGTTGTGCCTTATCTACACACAGTGAATGGTATGAATGCAAACTTGTGCTACCCGGGCCGACCCTGCCACCTTCTGTATCTGTACTCAGCAGGGGCGCACCTCCTACTCATGTGAATACAAGTACAAATGGGCTTTATGAGCATGACCGAAGAAAAAACATTTGATGTTGCCAAAGCAATGAATGGTTGGGGGTGGTGGAAGGATGTAGGTCGGTGGTGTGGGTTGGGGGTTCGTGTGTCCTTGGGGTCTCATCGTTCTTGTTTGGGACGTGTGGGTATGGGTGGACGTGGGGTAGGTGGGTGATGGGGGGGCTTAAAGGTCTTTGGTTGGGTGGGTGGGGGTTTAATAGTCCTTAGGGTCTCATCTTCCTCTTGTTTGGTGACAGCTGGACACGTATTGGGCAGCGATCTCCACAGTGGCCTCTTCTTCTCCCAGTAGGATGTAGAGTTTCCTCTTCTCGTCTGCAGATGTGAAGTCTGGGATGTGAGCAGAGAGTCTTTGGTAGTAGACGGCCCTCACAGCTGAGTATTTGGTGCACTGTAGTAGGAAATGGGCCTCGTCTTCTAGGGCCCCTTGGTCACAGTGTTGGCACAATCTGTTTCCCGTGGCTTGTAGGACTGCTTGTGGCGCCTCGTTTCAATCTCTAGATCGTGGGCGCTCAGTCTGTACCGGCTCAGGGCTTGTCTGTGTTTGTGGTTGTCTGAGGAATGTTATACCATGCTGAATGCACTTGAGGACGAAAATCTTCAATATTGGCCATCGGCAGATCCCTTTGCGGTTGCCAATTAATGATGCCGGAGATGTGCTCGACAAGTCTGGAGCAGCCATGGTGGCATTTTTAGGCCACGCAGGCATGAGAAACATGGAGCCTGATGTTCTCCTGGTGAAAAAAATGGATCCAGGGACAATTTGGAAAAATGGAATAGAAAACCTAAATATAACACCAAGATGTTAACGTACCTGTAATGGAGACTAGAGGGGTCCGGCTACTGAACATTATGCCACCATAATCCCAGGAGTAGGACAGGTGTGACGTTCCCTTGTGAAGGCCTCTTCGTGGTGTTGCCAAATTGGTTTCCAAGCCAATTTAGGCTATTATTGCACAAAAGCGGGATAGACCTCCCTTCCAGCCTCCATTGCTGTTCTTCTGTGTACCATGATAGCCTTAGAGGACATAGGTGTAACGTCAGTGGACCACCTGTAGCTGGCCGTAATAGCCCAATGCCATGCTAACACCTTCTTTGCGTCTGCACTGTTGGCCACCCTAGGCCTGGGATGTGACGTCCATGCACATCTTCACCTCCGCGCACCATTTGCTGTCATTCAAGTTCATCATTGTTCTTCCAACCATTGGGACACAAAACATTGACCAGCGCTGACGTCTTGGTCTAGGCATGTAGCGACGCCGGCGTGATAAACCAAGGTGTCTCACTTTTAAGCATTCTGTCCCTCACGATTGACGTCAAGTGGCGGCCCAGTGATGATCAGGAGAAATCACACAATCTTTCCACACCTTGATCCAATTTTTGAGGTTTCGTGTAGCTAAAAAACTTTGCTTTCAACCTGGCTTTTATGCCCCACGCACTTGCCATAGATTGAAAATTGATCATTGACAGATCCTATCGAAATTGGTAACTTTCTGGGGGGCGTGGCTAGCTGCTGAAGAGACTAGACGCACATCTCGGAGCTCTGCTTCAGGTACCAGGAAAGAGGGATATACCGTCACCATTCCCTGACTTAGTGTGCAGCTGGACACCCGGAGGTATCCCCCGTACCTCAGTTAGTGCACTGCGGGTGTTCTCCATCTCCCGCCGACCTGCGGACAGCCCGGGACCTTTGAGGCCTAAGCTCCGTCGGGAGCCGCCTGCCGCCATCTTAGGCCTTCCACCACGCCTGCCGGACATCTCCCGGCTTGCTCTCCGCCTGTAGAACTACTCTCGCAGCTCCCATTTCTGCTCCGACGGTGGCTTAAGACTGATTCACTTCTGCCTCTTCACATATCCGGACTGCTGTTACCCGGAATACCGGTAGGTGCTGACTACCCCTCTGGGCGCCATTTTAGTGTGAAGAGCACCTGGTCTTAGAGACTGTTCCCGGGCCTTGCTTACCCTGCGGTCTGCCCCCCCCCCACATCACATTGCATCATATCACATCATATCCTCATAAGAGACGTTATCTCATACTATAACCCGGAGGACTCTCCAACTTTTCAGGGGAAATCACATTTGGACTTCTTCTTATTGCCTCCCCCCTGAAACAGCTTAAGACACCTATGTGACACTCCTCCCCCCCACATTGGTGGCATCCGATTGACAACCTTGCAACTAGGCATCTCACCTTTAAGGATGGTAAAGATTGGTAACAAGGGGGCCGAGCCTCCTGTCACCCCCAAAACCTCCAAAACGCACGGAGATTTGCAGAAATTCCTACGGAAAAAATCTCCAGCTCGTTCTTTGAAGTTGTCCGAACCCTTATCAGAGGCCACTGGGTCTGATGATGCGAGCATGGACTACGAATTACCTGCAGATGATGCCCAACCTACAGTGATTACTAAGAACTTCTTGCGCAAAACACTGTCAGCGGCCCTCCAGCCCTTGGTTTCGGAAATAGCAGCAATGCGTGCCGAAATGTGCCAATTTAGCAAGAGGATTGACACACTTGAGGAGACGTGCTCTTCTCTCACATCTACTTCTGATTCACTCTCTGCCCGCACAGCTCGAAACACTGAAAACCTAGACAGAGCCTTTGCCCTCATTGAGGACCAAGAAAACAGGAGTCGGCGTAAAAATATCCGCTTCAAGGGGATACCTGAGACTGAATCTACTGAAAATCTCCCTCAAATTGCCTCTACTCTGTTTGCCTCGCTCCTGGGTGATGAGAGAGATGCCCAGATTACAATTGAAAGGATCCACAGGGCATTGAGACCTCGCCCTCGACCATCTGACCCACCCAGGGATGTCATCTGTGGCCTGCTGTCCTTCGTGGACACGTCTGCCATCCTGCGGGCAGCCAGAGACAGTGACACACTTCTCTACAACGGAGCGGAAGTTCATGTCTATCAGGACATCGCTCCAACCACCCTAGCGAAGAGAAGGCTGATGAAACCAATCTTGGAGGTGCTGAGGTCCAGAAATATTCCTTACTCCTGGCAGTTTCCATTTGGCTTAGCGGTCTCGTACCGGGGCCGTCGTTTGGTAGTCACCTCACCGGGAGACCTGGATAAGTTGTGGCACTTATTGGATATGCAGCCTCTGGCCATACCTTCATGGTTACCCTCGGCCTCCATGATGACCCCTGGCTCAAGCTCAGCTTCTGCACTTTCGGGCTCAACTTCGGATCACAAACAGCCGCAACGACAGATAACAAAATAGTTTTTACCTCTCTGTTTATTCTTATGTTCCTGCATATAGTGGACACCTCTAGACTACTCCTATGGTTAATATTTCCTTTGGTGTTCACGCCTCACTCTGATATTTTGGTTCTTGTACCTATCTCATGCTTATTGTTGCTGTTATTGGAGGTGGACAAATAGTCCCTCAATTTTTGTTATGCACTAGCTCCGTATTTAGGGGATTGGTCTCTTCCCCCCAAGTATTGAATGATTTAGGAAGTTACACATGGTTGATGTATTGTCTATCTACTTTGTTTATGTTTGCTGCCTCCTCCACACTCATTGGTACGTGCGCTAATGGGTTGTAGTTGGATGCCACCAGTTCTCCAGTTTATCACTATATTGGTATATACTATACATATATGTTTATTTACCTAACGGTTACACTTATTTGTTCATCCCTGTGGAGTTCCTACCCCCTGCCCTCTTATATAGTGGGGCGGTTCCTCAACCGGGACTGAACTGTTGTTTCCCAGTGTTCCAGTTGTTATTGTAACAGATCATAGTCTATTCTGGGCCGCGCATTTCTTCTAGTTATTTTTTTTTATTTCTTTTTTTATCTTTCATCTTTAGCGAATTACTTATTTGTTTTGAACGTTTACTCACCTTCCTCTCTTTTTGTTTTCCTCCTCCCTTTTCTCTCATTCCCTACTCTTACCCTCTGTTACTTTATTTCTACTAGTTCTTGACAGTGTTGACGAGCAATGTCGTTGATCACATCCACCACTTATAATGTTAAAGGGTTTAACTCCCCTTGCAAACAAAGTCATGTTTTCTCCTTGCTGCGTAAGGCAAAAACTGATATATTGTTTCTCCAGGAAACACATTTCAAGTCTGATAGAATACCCAAACTCCCGACTCGCACCTTCTCCCAATGGTACCATAGCGGTAGTCCTAACTCCTCATCAAGGGGAGTCTCAACCGGCATTAGGGGTTCTGTACCCTTTCGCTTAAAAGCTGAATATAGAGATAGTGACGGTCGAGTGCTTTTCCTTAAAGGCGAGTTGGCTTCCTCCGTGTTTACACTAGCGAACCTTTATACACCTAATACTGGCCAAGTATCTTGGTTGTTAGACAGGTTAGATGAACTGAGACTCTTTGCGGAGGGACCTATCCTATTAGGTTGCGACCTTAATGTGGCGCTCAACCCATTGTTGGACTCCTCTGTGCAGAGATCCTCCCTCTCACAGGCTGCACTGAGGAAGCTTCATATTAAACTTCAGGACCTAAATTTATTCGATTGCTGGCGTACTCTTCACCCAAATGATAGAGATTATACTTTTTATTCACACCCTCATGACACCTATCAGAGATTGGACTACCTGTTCTTGTCTGGTTCCTTATTGTCCCAGGTCAGAGACTCCACTGTCGGTAGTATCACAATCTCGGACCACTCTCCTTGCTCATTGTCCTTCACTCTGGCTCATTTGACCCCGAGAGAATGGCAGTGGCGCTTAAACGAGGCTCTCTTATCCTGGCCGGAGGGCGCAGAGACGGTTCAAAAACACCTTGAACTCTTTTTCGATAAGAACACCGCATCCAACCCATCTCCACCTTACCCGGTAATCTGGGAGGCCCATAAATCCTATATTAGGGGTATCTTGATCTCTGTAGGGTCGCGTTTCAAAAAGAAAACCCAGAGTGAGATTGATGACCTACTAAAAAAAATTTCGTCCTTAGAAAGGGCCCATAAGGCCTCAGCGGTTGCAATATCCCTGACAGAACTGACATCACTACGGGAACGCCTGAAATCGCTATTGAATATTAAGTTTAATAAATCTCACCTACTCTACCAGCAGAAACTTTTTGCCCACGGTAATAGAGGAGGTCGTCTGATGTCTGCCCTGATCAAAAAAGCTAGAGATAGGACACACATACCTCGGATTGTCGATAGTCGTGGCGTGCTTGTTCATGCTACCCCAGATATTGCCCACGCCTTCAGAGATTTTTACTCTGAACTGTATAATCTGAAAGAGCTGTCTGCAAATAGTTCGGGGATTTCGAAGGAGGAAGCAATCAGATCCTTCCTTGACTCCTTGCATTTACCTTCGATCCCGACACAATCGATCTCGGCCCTGGTCGCACCAATCACGGCGGATGAGGTCCAAACAGTAATATCAAGCTTCCCACCAGGAAAGAGCCCCGGCCCTGATGGTCTATCCCTCCCTTATTATAAAAAATTCCTACAGATTCTCCTCCCACACTTAGTTTGTACCTATAACGCCCTTTTAAATGGCCATTCTTTTCCACGACAAGCTTTAGAAGCTCATATAACGCTCATACCGAAGGAGGGAAAAGATGAAAGTTTATGTAGTAGCTATAGACCCATCTCCCTCCTGGACCTCGATATTAAGATCTGGGCCAAGTTACTCGTATGTAGACTTCAAAAACTTCTCCCTCAACTAGTTCACAATGAGCAGTCTGGCTTTATACCTGGTAGGGAGGGCAAGGATAACTCGCATAGAGTTATCCAGGCTATCCATTTTGCAACCACTCGTAGAATACCCCTGGTCCTTCTCGGCATTGATGCCGAGAAGGCCTTCGATAGGGTATCCTGGACCTTCATGCGACATACGCTATCCAAACTTGGCATACCCACACAATTTATTGATGCTATCTTTACCCTATATTCCTGCCCTTCCGCTAGACTGAAGGTGAATGGCACTCTCTCTCCCTCCTTTGATATTGCGAACGGGACCCGTCAGGGCTGCCCCCTTTCCCCTACATTATTTATTTTAGTGCTTGAAACCCTCCTTCAGAGTATTAGGCAAGACCCGGAAATATCGGGGCTCCAAGCGGGGGTTGTACCCCTTCAGGCAACTGCCTTTGCGGATGACCTCCTATTCCTGATTACGAAACCTGAAATCTCCCTTCCGGCCCTCGCCCGTAAATTGGAGATGTTCGGTACGTTGAGCAATTTCAAAGTTAATTTTGGGAAATCGGAGTTACTCAACATTAATTTGTCCGCCTCTTCGGTTAACGGTTTGAAACGACTCACCCCCTTTAGCTGGGCCAGGGACTCTATTCGGTACCTAGGAATTTCGATTCCCTCCCGCTTGTCGGACTTATATAAAGCTAACTACGAGCCGTTGCTTTCCGCCATATCTGCTTTACTAGATGAATATGATATTCCTCTCATCTCCTGGATGGGCAGAATTAACCTCCTAAAGACGTATATAATGCCAAAACTATTGTATGTACTGAACATGGTGCTCATAGAGCTATCGCATATTTTTTTTAAGACAGTAAGATCTCTGTTTAGCAGATTTGTGTGGAAACGCAGACGACCTAGGTTGGCCTACTCTCTATTGGTTAGACACAAGCAGACAGGGGGAATGGGACTGCCTGATACATTTGAATATTATAGAGCCATTCAACTAGTGAGATGGATCGAGCTGGCACGTCCGGTACGTAACCCAGCTGTCTCTCGCTTCCTTCAGGCCACGCACGGGCCCTCCTTCCTAAGGGATCTATGGCTGGGCACTGCAGCAAAGGAGTGCAGATCAGGAATCAGCCCTATCCTTTCAGGCCCGATACAGGTATGGTTGAAACTACAGCCCTCCCTAGCGCCCTTCCCCTCCCGAGTTATGCCTCTATCCATACTACCACATGTGCTCTCTTCGCATGACTCATACAATTTGTGGTCCCACCTCTCCCACGAAACTCTAATGTCTCTACCCCTTTTGTTGTCGGACGCTGCTACCTCACTCTTCAAGAATTTGCCGCCACTGAATGTCCTACACCGAGAACATCTTAGACGACTAACTTTACAATTCGGCTCCAAATTCACTATCAGGCAAGCTTCCACCGACTTTGAAAAGCTCCTTCTGGCCCCTCTACCCAAACTTAGGAAAATGTCTCTAGTTCTTCATACGTACCTTAAGAAACAGAACCTAGCTAGGCCGTCTTACATATTGTCTTGGGAGAGGGATCTGGGTGTGACTCTATCTGACGATCAGGTTAAACAAGTGCTAGCTCATTCACATGGGTTTTCCAGCTGCGTGAGGCTTCAGGAAAACCACTTCAAATTATTGTCACGTTGGTATAAAACCCCTGAGTGGCTATTCGCATATAAACTGTCAGATAGCGACCTTTGTTGGCGGTGTGGCGTGGAGAAGGGTTCGCTGACGCACATTTGGTGGTCTTGCCCTGTTATATGTAGCTTTTGGAGTGAAGTCGAGATGTCAATTAGATCCATATGTGGGGCTAGTTTCAAATTGACTCTACCTCATGTTGCTCTAGCGTTGCCCGACGCCCAGCTTTCTCCCTCCAAAAAAGACCTCAAGACGCACCTTATTGCGATTGCTAAGTTCCTTATCCCTCAGAAGTGGCTACAGACCACTGCTCCCTCTCATACTGAGTGGGTAGCTAGAGTTAACCAAGTTTGTAGATTTGAAGAAATTTCGAGTTGGGTCTCGGGTAACCATTCATCATTCCTGAGGACCTGGTCCCCCTGGCTTCGGTTCGCTAAGCTCAGACATCAGGTTTAGCGTCACTCAAGTGCTCTGCTCACACTGTCTTACCCCCCCCCCCCCTTTCGTTCTGCCCCCCCCCCCCCCCCCCCCCCCCCCCCATTTTCTTTAGCTTTCTTTCCCTTTAAAAAATGTTAAAAATGTTGGCCTTCTACTCAGGGGTGGCGCCCGCGCGCGTCCACCCCTTCTCGAAGTTCTTTTTCATTGCATGTTTGTATTATTTTTGGTTGTGCCATTCTTTAAATAAAGAGTTGAAGAAAAAAAAAAAAAAAAAGAAATTGGTAACTTTCTCGATTTGCATAATGCTATGACTTGACCTTCATGGTCTTTCAATTTCATTGTTGAGGAGCATAGTTGTCATCCAGCTTTCTTGAAATCTAATCTGCCTCCTTCAGACACGGCATGACTAAGCTGACTTGCCTTTTCAGACCCTTGGAAAGCTGGGTGAAACCCATAACTGTATAGCCGTGGTGGCAGCCATATTAGTTGTCACCTAGAACTGTTTCTACTGTATAGAGATATAAATAGGTTCTTCCACATCATGGCCCACACATCGTGCCCTGACTTCTGGACATGTGGGTGGCTGGAGAAGCTTAGCAGGCAGCATGGGGAACGTTGACGGCAGGACATCCCGAGCATTAAGTGGCCTCACTACTGTAACCAAATAACCCTTCAAGCTGTTGGAAGCAGCTGGGGGCTGCAATAAATGTGACAATTAAGCAAATCTATTAGTGTGTGAAATAGAACACATGTAGCCGGGCAGTGATACCCGGTGCTAGGGTGCAGGAACACGTGACCCCAGGGTACAGTGATACCCGGTGCTAGGGTGTAGGAATATGTGACCCTGGGGTGCAGTGATACCCAGTGCTAGGGTGCAGGAATATGTGACCCTGGGGTGCAGTGATACCCAGTGCTAGGGTGCAGGAATATGTGACCCTGGGGTGCAGTGATACCCAGTGCTAGGGTGCAGGAATATGTGACCCTGGGGTGCAGTGATACCCGGTGCTAGGGTGCAGGAATATGTGACCCTGGGGTGCAGTGATACCCGGTGCTAGGGTGCAGGAACACGTGACCCCAGGGTACAGTGATACCCGGTGCTAGGGTGTAGGAATATGTGACCCTGGGGTGCAGTGATACCCAGTGCTAGGGTGCAGGAATATGTGACCCTGGGGTGCAGTGATACCCAGTGCTAGGGTGCAGGAATATGTGACCCTGGGGTGCAGTGATACCCAGTGCTAGGGTGCAGGAATATGTGACCCTGGGGTGCAGTGATACCCGGTGCTAGGGTGCAGGAATATGTGACCCTGGGGTGCAGTGATACCCGGTGCTAGGGTGCAGGAACACGTGACCCCAGGGTACAGTGATACCCGGTGCTAGGGTGTAGGAATATGTGACCCTGGGGTGCAGTGATACCCAGTGCTAGGGTGCAGGAATATGTGACCCTGGGGTGCAGTGATACCCAGTGCTAGGGTGCAGGAATATGTGACCCTGGGGTGCAGTGATACCCAGTGCTAGGGTGCAGGAATATGTGACCCTGGGGTGCAGTGATACCCGGTGCTAGGGTGCAGGAATATGTGACCCTGGGGTGCAGTGATACCCGGTGCTAGGGTGCAGGAACACGTGACCCCAGGGTACAGTGATACCCGGTGCTAGGGTGTAGGAATATGTGACCCTGGGGTGCAGTGATACCCAGTGCTAGGGTGCAGGAATATGTGACCCTGGGGTGCAGTGATACCCAGTGCTAGGGTGCAGGAATATGTGATCCTGGGGTGCAGTGATACCCAGTGCTAGGGTGCAGGAATATGTGACCCTGGGGTGCAGTGATACCCGGTGCTAGGGTGCAGGAACACGTGACTCCAGGGTACAGTGATACCCGGTGCTAGGGTGTAGGAATATGTGACCCTGGGGTGCAGTGATACCCAGTGCTAGGGTGCAGGAATATGTGACCCTGGGGTGCAGTGATACCCGGTGCTAGGGTGCAGGAATATGTGACCCTGGGGTGCAGTGATACCCAGTGCTAGGGTGCAGGAATATGTGACCCTGGGGTGCAGTGATACCCGGTGCTAGGGTGCAGGAATACGTGACCCTGGGGTGCAGTGATACCCAGTGCAAGGGTGCAGGAATACATGACCCTGGGGTACAGTGATATCCAGTGCTAGGGCGCAGGAATACATGACCCTGGGGTGCAGCGATACCCAGTGCTAGGGTGCAGGAATACGTGACCCCAGGGTACAGTGATACCCGGTGCTAGGGTGCAAGAATACGTAACCCTGGGGTGCAGTGATACCCAGTGCAAGGGTGCAGGAATACATGACCCTGGGGTACAGTGATATCCAGTGCTAGGTTGCAGGAATATGTGACCCTGGGGTGCAGTGATACCCGGTGCTAGGGTGCAGGAATAAGTGACACTGGGGTGCAGTGACAGCTGGCGATAGGGTGCAGGAATGCGCGACCCTGGGGTGCAGTGATACCCGGTGCTAGGGTGCAGAAATACGTGACCCTGGGGTGCAGTGATACCTGGTGCTAGGGTGCAGGAATAAGTGACCTTGGGGTACAGTGATATCCGGTGCTAGGGTGCAGGAATACGTGACCCTGGGGTGCAGTGATACCCGGTGCTAAGGGGTAGGAATATGTGACCCTGGGGTGCAGTGATACCCGGTGCTAGGGTGCAGGAATGCGTGGCCCTGGAGTGCAGTGATACCTGGTGCTAGGGTGCAGGAATGAGCGACCCTGGGGTGCAGTGATACCTGGTGCTAGGGTGCAGGAATACGTGACCCTGGGGTGCAGTGATACCCGGTGCTATGGTGCAGGAATGAGCGACCCTGGGGTGCAGTGATACCCACTGCTGCAGGGCAGGAATACCCAGTACTGTGGTGCAATGATTCCACTATTGGGGTTTAGAGATGTCCAGCTCTGGGGTGCAGTGATACATCTTACAAGTGATTTGTAGGACCATACCCTGGTATTGCTGCTCTGTCTGGCATGCTTTACACTTCTGCTCTGCTTGTTCTGACTGGCTACTCTTTATAAGCATAAGCCCAGCACAAGCTCTGTAGTAAATTAAAGGGGATTTCCAGGTTAAAAAATATAGATAGGTCATCAATATCAGATTGGCGGGATCCAACACCCGGGAACCTCAACCAATTAGCTTTACTGAGCAGCTGATATGCAGAGAATGGAACAGCAAGCACGTCTTCGTTGCGGAGAGCAGAAGACACACACGGGCGGTCACTTTGCAAACCCATTCAAGTGACAACCCTAGTTATTGGGTCCCAATAGAGCAGCTGCTATGTCTACTACCCTGGTAGTTATGACTATGCCTGCCATCCATTGCAACAGGTGAGTGGGTTCTGTTAGGGCAAGCTGCCTCCCAGTCAGAGGTATCGGAGCCAAAGCTCTATCTTATAACAATCTTATTGTTTTCTTAGACTACAGCCTATGAAGCTCTAGCGTGGACGCAAAACTGGATGACTTCTAAGACCCATATAGAGGACATCTTCTCTTTCCACACCCCTTGTATTGTACTAGGGTCCATGTTTTTAGCATCGTCCCTTTAAATCCACCATATATTTACATCAAACAGAAATTGCGAGAATGTTTGTGTACACGTCTTGGAGTATTTGGTTGTGGTCTATGGTGGGAAAGTCTCGGAGAGGTCTCTCTAGAATTCTACATATTGCAAGAATGGAATCCTGTGAATTCCCGCAGCCCTTCTCGGTCGATCACCTTCCCCATCCTTTGAACCTCCGCCTACGCCGAATCTTCTTTTGTCGCTGATGGCGTCTGAGTAGGAATGTAAGTTGTTGTAACAGTTGTTAATATTTCCACGAAAGTAAGAAACAAGATATCCCGACCTGGATTATTGTACGGTACAGGGCAGGAATGTTACCCCTGTATGTAGAGACCAGAGGCCCATGGTGGAGGAGACCTATGTCCGCCTGTCGCCCACTCACTCAGCGGAGGCAGCCACAGTCCGCTCGAAAGGGAATAAAAAATTTAACGGGGTGCTTGACCATGGCAGGTTTCAGGGCTTGGCCTGGGCCCCAATTTTCAAGATTCAGGAGAAGACACCCAAATTTAAGCGTAGTATGGTCTATTTCCTTGACGTGAGCCCAATTTCAACTGATGGTCTCAAGGAACCATAGCCCGACTCAGGTAGCATCTTCAACCACTGTGTGAGCTGTCATAGGGGGCATTTTGGTTGTCACTAGGGTTGAGCCAATCTTGAGATTTCAGGTTCGATTTTAAAATCCCATTTCCGATCATCTTCCAGCCGATCGCGATAGTGAAATTTGCTCAATCCGATCTTTTCCGATCCCGATTGCTCAACCCTAGTCAATGCTTCTCTATGGGAAAAGTCACTTTTGGGGTTTAGCCAATCTTGAGATTTCAAAATCCGATTTCCAATCATTTTCCAGATTGTGAAATTTGCTCGATCGCCGATCGGGATCCGATCGCTCAACCCTAGTTGTCACCACTTTCATACGTAGAAACTCCCATATTGTATATGTCATTCAGGATCCTAGAAAAGCTTAGTGATCCCCTTACCACTAGTTACATTGGTTGTCACCCAGCTTTCTCAGACTCCCTCATGCAGCTGTATAACTAGAAAAATAATTTTTTTGCAGAAGCAATTCCATTGTCTTCGTGTGGCTGCATAACTAGACGAATTAGAATTTTTGCAAATTTTACAAATTTTTGGTTTTTTTGCAAAGAGAACAGAGATCCCCCACTTTCTGGTGTGGCCTATATGGTCTATATATAATATACAGCATCTGACACACTTGGGGCCCTATCTGGGTGACCTTTCTCCCAGTACAGAGGAATCCGGCGTAAGTCCATCCTACGGGACAGTTGTTGTGCACTTCTCAGGCTGCCGCGTGTAATTGTCAGTCTCAGGAAGTGATTGTGAGGTCGAGCAGATGCTCCCTCCTTCCACCTCAGCCCATGCATCTTTGATCAGCTGTTCTGCACCTCTCCTGTAACCCATCCGCAGCCTTAAAGAACAAATCTGAGAAGTGCTATAAATAACCCGCCCCTAGCTCAATGTACAGGCCATTGCTTTAAATGGAGACGGCCCGTGTGTATGGGCTGCGCTGTTTACATAAGTGTAAAGAGGAAATGCATGCTATTTATAAAGGCCGGAGCGCGCCCTGCGGACGAAACAATTGCTGCGATATCTACCCGCCATGGGCATGGATATAAGGCCCAAAGCATAACCTTAGACAAAAAGGGACCCCATCACACCCCAAATTGATATTTCGCACTAATGGCGGTCATCTGTATGTGATCTGTTGGGGTTCTGACATCTGAACCCTGCACGGAGCACCTGTTGAAGCAGGCAGAAGCTGTATTCTAGTAATAGGATCAGAGATTGCCGGAACCACCACAAAAAAGTAGACGAGGCTGCTGCACCACTTCTTTTACTTGAATAAGATCGGAGCAGGTCGGATTGCCCGTCCACTGGCAGCTTTCGACATCCGGAGGAAGCCGGAACAGCTGATCTGTGCGGGGTTTGGGTGTCGAACCTTAAAGAAGGAGATATCAGTTGGGTTGAGTGATCAGGATTGAGAAAGATCGGATCGCAATCAGTGATCGAGAAAATTTCACGATCGGGATCGACTGGAAAATGGTCGACAATCGGATTTCAAAAACGATCCTGAAATCTCAAGATTGGCTCAACCCTACATATCAGATAATCCGTACCATTTGCATTCATCCATTCATCAAGTTCCCCCATAAATTTTAACAACAGATGACGCCATGAGTGTTGCCTTATACGCCATTGTTCATCTATGCATCGTGACTAGAGATGTGTTAACCACTCAGATTGAACCGATTTCACCCAAAGTTTTGGACTCGACCTGAATATTTGGGGGGCCACCACACAAAAATTGATTACTATACTCTGCAGTGGTGCCACGCTCACTTTTAATAAGCGATTCATACAGCGCTACACTACTGGGCGGGCTACCACCCCACCAATGTTACCATTGGCAATCTTTTTTGCGGGCTCATATTGGGATTTCGGTGAGAGTCTGAGGAAGGTCCTCATTGAGCGAAAACGTTAACTCTACCACCCTACGCTGTATACACTTATGAGTAAAACGGTGATAAAATCGGAAAAAGTAATTGGCTGGATAAATCAGGTGACCTCCAATTTATATGAATAGTGGATTTCAGATCCAGGTCATATGAGACTGTGAACTATGTGACTGGGACAGGGATAGATCTACAGGCAGAGTTAGCTAGGGATTACCTTTATTTAGGGGGGAATGTCACTCACCCAGCTCTTTGGGGCTCTATCTGGTCGGGATCCCTGTCAGCTTGCAATATGCGGGAACTGACTTTTTCTCATAGGAATGCATTGACCAGCGTTGATTGGCCGAATGTCATACAATGTACAGCATTCGGCCAATCAATGCTGGTTCTGCCGGAGGAGGCGAAGTCTATGATCAGTCCACAGCAGTCTCCATTGTGGTCCGATCTCAGATGTAGCAGAGCTGGCCGTGCACTGAGCTCTGCTACACCTGAGATACAGCAGAGCTGACTGTGCGCTGAACCCTGCTGCATCTCAGATATAGCAGAGCTGACTCTGCGCTGAACCCTGCTACATCTCAGTGTAATATAGTGTATTAGAGAGCTGCTCTATATATGTTAGTGGTATAGTGTACAGTATATAGCTACTTTATGTATGTTGGCTCTATAATGTATGAGAGTTTGCTTTATATAATTTATTGCTATAGTATACTTTATATCCTATCCTATCCTCCTACTACTAATATTATAAATGTGAAAGTTTGTATGTTTGTTAGTCAATCACGCAAAAATGGCTGAACTGATTTGAATGAAATTTGGCACACTGTTATGAATTTATGTTCACAAACTATTTTACATTGCTCTTACAGCAGCCTTATCTCAGGTCCCAGTGCTGTTATCTCTCGGTTTAAACACACACTAACCCTCAGTGGTTTGTGTACATGTATTTGCATATTCTCTGATCTGCTCCAGGCAGTGCAGACAAACTGACATGGGCAAATACATTTAATCCAAATTGGCAGTTTGACAATTTTAAACATGTCTGGAAAAAAAGAGAATCTAAATTGTCGCAAAAAACGACAGCTATGGAGTTCTCCTCAAGCGGAGCTGAGGGGGATCATCGATGCCAACAACACTCTCATTATATGGCATCGCAGCGAGCTGCTGAGATGCTGCAACAATTACAGGTAAGGTGCGAAGAACAACTTCAGTGCCGAGCTGCTGAGATGCCACTACAATCACGACCATAGCGCAAGGAACAAGTTCAGCGGCAGGCCAGCTTGAGAGTTGCCGAAACGCCGGAGCATGTGGCTCATCAATGCCAACAACACGCTCATTTTATGGCATCCCAGCGAGCTGCTGAGATGCCGGAACAATAACAGGCACGGTGTGAGGAACAAGTTCAGCAGCAGGACACCTTAAGAGCTGCCAAAATGCCGGAGCAGGGAAACCATCAATGGCAGCTATTTGCTGAATATAGGCGGATCAGCCACTCCAACAACCTGCAAACTAAGTCGCGAGCAGAGGCTAGTAGGCTATATGTAGATAGGCCCTATAGTGTATGAGAGTGCTACTCTATACAAGTGTACTGTATACAGTCCTATGAAAAAGTTTGGGCACCCCTATTAATCTTAATCATTTTTAGTTCTAAATATTTTGGTGTTTATAACAGCCATTTCAGTTTGATATATCTAATAACTGATGGACACAGTAATATTTCAGGATTGAAATGAGGTTTATTGTACTAACAGAAAATGCGCAATATGCATTAAACCAAAATTTGACCGGTGCAAAAGTATGGGCACCTCAACAGAAAAGTGACATTAATATTTAGTAGATCCTCCTTTTGCAAAGATAACAGCCTCTAGTCACTTCCTGTAGCTTTTAATCAGTTCCTGGATCCTGGATAAAGGTATTTTGGACAAACAATTCAAGTTCAGTTAAGTTAGATGGTCGCCGAGCATGGACAGCCCGCTTCAAATCATCCCACAGATGTTCAATGATATTCAGGTCTGGGGACTGGGATGGCCATTCCAGAACATTGTAATTGTTCCTCTGCATGAATGCCTGAGGATTTGGAGCAGTGTTTTGGATCATTGTCTTGCTGAAATATCCATCCCCGGCGTAACTTCAACTTCGTCACTGATTCTTGAACATTATTCTCAAGAATCTGCTGATACTGAGTGGAATCCATGCGACCCTCAACTTTAACAAGATTCCCGGTGCCGGCATTGGCCACACAGCCCCAAAGCATGATGGAACCTCCACCAAATTTTACAGTGGGTAGCATGTGTTTTTCTTGGAATGCTGTTTCTTTTTGGACGCCATGCATAACGCCTTTTTTCATAACCAAACAACTCAATTTTTGTTTCCAAAATGAAGCTGGCTTGTCCAAATGTGCTTTTTCATACCTCAGGCAACTCTATTTGTGGCGTACGTGCAGAAACGGCTTCTTTCTCATCACTCTCCCATACAGCTTCTATTTGTGCAAAGTGCGCTGTATAGTTGACCGATGCACAGTGACACCATCTGCAGCAAGATGATGCTGCAGCTCTTTGGAGGTGGTCTGTGGATTGTCCTTGACTGTTCTCACCATTCTTCTTCTCTACCTTTCTGATATTTTTCTTGGCCTGCCACTTCTGGGCTTAACAAGAACTGTCCCTGTGGTCTTCCATTTCCTTACTATGTTCCTCACAGTGGAAACTGACAGGTTAAATCTCTGAGACAACTTTTTGTATCCTTCCCCTGAACAACTATGTTGAACAATCTTTGTTTTCAGATCATTTGAGAGTTGTTTTGAGTAGCCCATGATGCCACTCTTCAGAGGAGATTCAAATAGGAGATCAACTTGCAATTGGCCACCTTAAATACCTTTTCTCATGATTGGATACATCTGGCTATGAAGGTCAAAGCTCACTGAGGTTACAAAACCAATTTTGTGCTTCAGTAAGTCAGTAAAAAGTAGTTAGGGGAATTCAAATCAATAAAATGATAAGGGTGCCCATACTTTTGCACCGGTCAAATTTTGGTTTAATGCATATTGCACATTTTCTGTTAGTACAATAAACCTCATTTCAATCCTGAAATATTACTGTGTCCATCAGTTATTAGATATATCAAACTGAAATGGCTGTTGCAAACACCAAAATATTTAGAACAAAAAATGATTAAGATTAATAGGGGTGCCCAAACTTTTTCATAGGACTGTATATCTGCTTTATATATGCTAGCCCTATAGTGTATGATAATGCTGCACCATATGTTGGCCCCTGTATATCACACCCTATATACATAATACATTCTCATACGTTCCTCTCCCTGGTGATTTATCATGGCCGTGCCGCACACTTGTGGTAGATTTCAGACACACAACTTCTTTGTATTACTTTCCACCAACAACAGGTGCACACAGTGTGTAATACAGCAGGGTAATGGGGTGTCACTCACAAATCTGCCGCACGTGTCCGGTTTTCTGATATCTGGTACATCTGTAGGAGTATCTGTACAAGTCTCTGCTCCAGGAAACATATAATTTAATGGGGTCTTCCCATTATAAGAAGTGATGGAATATCTGCAGGGTTGTAGGGGTTCATCTGTAAAAAAAAAAAAAAAAAAAAAAGAGCCACATGTTCATTCATTATTCCCCTCTATTAGCCGGAGTGGAGAACAGCTGCAAAGAGAGTCCCTCACTCTGGAGGACCCGCACGTCCTGGCACTACAGAGACAAGACATTGATTTTAAGGAGTTTTACTTATTTATAAGTGGCATAGAATGGGTTAAAATGATTATCCCCTGCTCTTCCTGTTCTGATGCTCCCCTGCTGGTTTCTACTTTCATACAGGAAATGCAGCTCAACCTCAGCCTGTGATTGGCCGAGTGCCATTTCCTGTGTGTCAAGAAGGACCAGGAAGTGGAGACCAGCAGGGGAGCATCAGAATGGGAGCAGCAGGGGATTGGAGAAAATTTCCCACTGGAAAATCCTTCATATCATAATTGTGCAATACTTGATTTTACCTGTGGTGGCGCTGCAGGGAAACACTTGCTTTCTGGTTCCAGCTCATCACCTGGAGATCTATCTAACAAAAAATATCCTCTATATTTCTTGAAATATTGTTAAAGGGGTTTTCAAGACTATAATATTGATGATCTATCCTTCGGATTGGTCAGATCGGTGAGGGGTCCGACACCCAGCACCCCTGCAGATTAGAGATTTGATGTTCTTATTGGTGTTGCTTCCTTCATTCATCGGTCACATACCGTATTTTTCGGACTATAAGACGCACCTAGGTTTTAGAGGAGGAAAATAGGGGAAAAAAATTCTGAAGCAAAAACTGGTAAAATATTTAATATATGGGAGTTGTAGTTTTGCAACAGCTGCAAGGCCACATTGACAGGTGACCCTGCAGCTGTACGGGGACGCATAGAGCGTTTTTTTTGCGGGGCCAGCTGTACTTTTTAGTTATACCATTTTGGGGGATATCTATTGCTTAGATCACCTTGTATTGAAAAAAAAAGAGGAGGTGATTTAGAACTTTTATTTATTTCATATTTTTAAAGCTTTTTTTTTTTTTTACTATTTTATTCCCCCCCGGGGGCTTGAACCTGCGGTCACTTGATCGCAAGTCCCATAGACGGCAATACAACTGTATTGCCGTCTATGGGACATTCTGTCTATTAGTATTACGGCTGGTCATAGACCCAGCCGCAATACTAATATATAGCAGTGACAGGCCCGGGAGCCTCATTAGGCTCCCGGCTGTCACCCGAACAGGTCGGCTCCTGCGATATCGCCGCGCAGGAGCCGGCCTGCAACTTTACAGGTACGGGGCCGGTGGGGACCGGCCCCGGGGGAGAAGGGGCCGCTGATACTGACCCGGCATCCGCTGTACTAGAGAGGCGGATGCCGGGGAGGGATAGACGCCGGGGCCTGAGACATCGCTACGATCCTCTGCCCTGCATGAAGCCAGCGGCGGGGGGACGGAGGAGCCCCTGCCGCTGCTGGCTTCATGCGGGGCAGAGGAGCGCAGCGATGTCGCAGGCCCCGGCACCTGTAATGGCGTCTATCACTTACCGGCTTCCGCCTCTCTATTACAGCGGATGCCAGGCGCCACCTTCAGACTATAAGACGCACCCTTCTTTTCCCCAAAAATTTTGGGGAAAAAAAGTGCGTCTTATAGTCCGAAAAATACGGTAATCTTCCTGCAACTCAGTCCCATTCAAGTAAATAATATTGACCTGCAATACCAAACACAGCCACCATCAATGAATGGCGCTGTGCTTTGTATTTAGCGCTAAAGCCACAATGCTCATCCTGATGTTGCGGCCCTTATAAAAAGTTGGGATGACCTGTGTCGGACTCCACCAAATCTGATTCTGGTGACCCTTCTAGAATCGGAACTTACCCGACCTGCACACTTGGTTGTATGCATGGGGCCTAAGACTAGGGCAACGTCTCGTTTCTTGAAAATGTGCACCACAGTGAGGAAGGGGTTAAGCAGTATAACTTTTTGATTTTTCCCCAAAAAAATTAACCCATAAAACACAACAAGATGCACCAACTAAACATAATATTTTGGAATTGAAGATTTTATTACATAATCTTTTTCTCAATTTCTTACAGGTTCGAGGGATTTTTTGGAAAATCAGAAGGGCCGATGTTTATTGTGACGTTTTGGCCGAATGGGATGGTGTCTGCTGATTCATTGTGTGAGCGTGTGGTGCAGCGCTACACCTGTTCTCAGCAGCTGGCACACAAAGTGTTGCGTTTGTCACAGGGTATTGTGAGTGCGGTTATAATCATTTGTATGGGAGAT
Source organism: Leptodactylus fuscus (assembly GCF_031893055.1). Lineage (NCBI taxonomy): Eukaryota > Metazoa > Chordata > Amphibia > Anura > Leptodactylidae > Leptodactylus > Leptodactylus fuscus. The sequence continues at coordinate 231,028,873 of NC_134267.1, read as the reverse complement.
GACATGGCGGCTTCACCTGCTCACGTGGAGAACAACTGTCCACATAACACAATCTCCTTTGTATTACCAAAACAAAAATCTGCTCTATCAGGGTCGAGGGTTAAGACCTACAAGTCTTACTGCAAAGTCCTAGTAACAAGTTGTGATCTGCAGTGTTTCATTTTACTGTAGCACCTCCACAGGAGGAATGAGGTATTAAACGTGTGCACTGAAATCAGTGCCAGACCCTCCTAAGTATAAGATGCTTTTTTGTGGTGACTTTCTCTGCCAAATATGATTGATGGAGGTCTCAAATGACCCTCTAAGAGCTTAGAATTCCCTGATAGAGCATCTGAAACTCTAGACAGCCCCTTTAAATTGAGACTACATCTGCATCCAGGCAAGATCTGTCATCAGTCAGACTTATGTATGGAAGTTAACATACACAAGTGCCAGGGATATATCTTTAACTTCATGGCACTCACTCTAATAAGACCACCTGAACTTCTTCCCTGATGGTTGATAACAGGGAACAATAGATTGCCACAAAAAACATTGCCACTAGAGTATCGGTTTGATTTGACACAAACATTTCAAAATCTTAGTCTTCCTCCAGACACAAAGCTTTTAGGATTCGTCATCTGTGAATCAGAAGTGAAATTATTATATTCTGAGGTCAGATAAAAGGTAGAGGCCCAGGGATGGTGTAAAAAATTATTTATACTCACCTTCCTCTTCTGGGACTCCTCACAATGTCCAGTACTCTCCTGTAGTTCTATAGTATATATAAGAATTATTATAATACTGCCCCTATGTACAAGAATATAACTACTATAATACTACCAACTATATACAAGAATATAACTACTATAATACTGCTCCTATGTACAAGAATATAACTACTATAATACTGCTCCCATGTACAAGAATATAACTACTATAATACTACTCCTATGTACAAGAATATAACTACTATAATACTACTCCTATGTACTAGAATATAACTACTATAATACTACTCCTATGTACAAGAATAACTACTATAATACTGCTCCTATGTACAAGACTATAACAACTATAATACTACCTCCTATGTACAAGAATATGACTACTATAATACTGCTCCTATGTACAAGACTATAACTACTATAATACTACTCCTATGCACAAGAATATAACTACTATAATACTACCTCCTATGTACAAGAATATAACTACTATAATACTACTCCTATGTACAAGAATATAACTACTATAATACTGCTGCTATGTACAAGAATATAACTACTATAATACTACTCCTATGTACAAGAATATAACTACTATAATACTACCTGCTATGTACAAGAATATAACTACTATAATACTGCTCCTATGTACAAGACTATAACTACTATAATACTACTCCTATGTACAAGAATATAACTACTATAATACTGCTCCTATGTACAAGAATATAACTACTATAATACTGCTCCTATGTATAAGAATATAACTACTATAATACTACTCCTATGTACAAGAATATAACTACTATAGTACTACCTCCTATGTACAAGAATATAACTACTATAATACTGCTCCTATGTACAAGAATATAACTACTATAATACTGCTCCTATGTATAAGAATATAACTACTATAATACTACTCCTATGTACAAGAATATAACTACTATAATACTACTCCTATGTACAAGAATATAACTACTATAATACTACTCCTATGTACAAGAATATAACTACTATAATACTACTCCTATGTACAAGAATATAACTACTATAATACTGCTCCTATGTACAAGAATATAACTACTATAATACTGCTCCTATGTACAAGAATATAACTACTATAATACTGCTCCTATGTACAAGAATATAACTACTATAATACTACTCCTATGTACAAGAATATAACTACTATAATACTGCTCCTATGTACAAGAATATAACTACTATAATACTACTCCTATGTACAAGAATATAACTACTATAATACTGCTCCTATGTATAAGAATATAACTACTATAATACTACTCCTATGTACAAGAATATAACTACTATAATACTACTCCTATGTACAAGAATATAACTACTATAATACTACTCCTATGTACAAGAATATAACTACTATAATACTACTCCTATGTAGAAGAATAGAACTACTATAATACTGCTCCTATCTATAAGAATATAACTACTATAATACTGCTCCTATGTACAAGAATATAACTACTATAATACTGCTCCTATGTACAAGAATATAACTACTATAATACTACTCCTATGTACAAGAATAGAACTACTATAATACTGCTCCTATGTACAAGAATATAACTACTATAATACTGCTCCTATGTATAAGAATATAACTACTATAATACTGCTCCTATGTACAAGAATATAACTACTATAATACTAGCAACTATATACAAGAATATAACTACTATAATACTGCTCCTATGTACAAGAATATAACTACTATAATACTGCTCCCATGTACAAGAATATAACTACTATAATACTGATCCTATGTACAAGAATATAACTACTATAATACTGCTCCCATGTACAAGAATATAACTACTATAATACTACCAACTATATACAAGAATATAACTACTATAATACTGCTCCTATGTACAAGAATATAACTACTATAATACTGATCCTATGTACAAGAATATAACTACTATAATACTACTCCTATGTACAAGAATATAACTACTATAATACTGCTCCTATGTACAAGAATATAACTACTATAATACTGCTCCTATGTACAAGAATATAACTACTATAATACTGCTCCTATGTACAAGAATATAACTGCTATAATACTGCTCCTATGTACAAGAATATAACTACTATAATACTGCTCCCATGTACAAGAATATAACTACTATAATACTGCTCCTATGTACAAGAATATAACTACTATAATACTGCTCCTATGTACAAGAATATAACTACTATAATACTGCTCCCATGTACAAGAATATAACTGCTATAATACTGCTCCTATGTACAAGAATATAACTACTATAATACTGCTCCTATGTACAAGAATATAACTACTATAATACTGCCCCTATGTACAAGAATATAACTACTATAATACTGCTCCCATGTACAAGAATATAACTACTATAATACTGCTCCTATGTACAAGAATATAACTACTATAATACTGCTCCTATGTACAAGAATATAACTGCTATAATACTGCTCCCATGTACAAGAATATAACTACTATAATACTACTCCTATGTACAAGAATATAACTACTATAATACTGCTCCTATGTACAAGAATATAACTGCTATAATACTGCTCCTATGTACAAGAATATAACTACTATAATACTACCTCCTATGTACAAGAATATAACTACTATAATACTGCTCCTATGTACAAGAATATAACTGCTATAATACTGCTCCTATGTACAAGAATATAACTACTATAATACTACTCCTATGTACAAGAATATAACTACTATAATACTACTCCTATGTACAAGAATATAACTACTATAATACTGCTCCTATGTACAAGAATATAACTACTATAATACTACTCCTATGTACAAGAATATAACTACTATAATACTACTCCTATGTACAAGAATATAACTACTATAATACTGCTCCTATGTACAAGAATATAACATATATATATATATATTGTGATAGAATTGGGGAATGTATAGCTGTTATTCCTTACAGTATTTTTACATGTATTTGGGGGTGTATGACAGGTGCGCGTCTCTTGTAGTTGTACAATGTGACTAATCCTTTGTTAATGTCCTGACCGGTCGGTATGGTGAGTGCAGCACTTTCTGCGGCCGGCCGTGATCAGACAGAGGTCATGTGAGGCGAGAATGTCACCAGCAGCAGGCGTAAGACACTTATTTATAGATCATATTACAGGGATTACATCTCACAAGACATGTGCGGGGACCGGAGGGTCTGATAACAAACTGCTGAGCCCTTGAAGACGCTGGAGCTAGAGCGCTGCGCCTTTAAAAGACAAATCATCTCAATCTAAATGGCAGAACAATGTGAATAGTGTCATTCCAATGAATGCCACATAACAGTGTAATAGTGAGATGTCTCACGACTTGCTATATGGTAAGTATTGGCTCCCCTTTATGGTTCAGCGCTGTGGAATATGTTGGTGATACATCAAAATAATGAAGTCAGTAAATATGAAGATTGCACAATATACAAATGGTGTTCCTCTGCCACCTAGTGGTCATAATGGCTAATTGTGCTCCCATAATGATGCCAGCCTGCACAGTACTCTGTCGCTGAGCTAACCTGCAATAGAGCCCCCATACTGATGCCCTTTGCACCTCTACCCTGTAACCAAGCCCCCCTAACACAATCAGACTGCAATAGTGCCTCCATGACTGTGCCAGTCTGCCCCAGTACCCCCGGCTGGTAACATAGCCAACATAACATGACTTGGGGATGAGGCTATTGCCCCCTCTCAGGTCACTTACTACACCAGCCCCATTAGCCCTTAAACCTCCCCCCCCCCACTAGCTCCCCAGTAAGGACTAAGACACCGTGGGTGGTCTCACTACTTGAAAACACATGAAGCCTGACCCCTGGGGGACCTTAGCCCAACAACAGGACAACCCCAGGCTTCCACACTCCATCCCAGGATCCCCATACCGCTGATGAGGTCCTACAACTGACCGCTAGGCCTCTCACCCCCACTAACTACCAACCACAACCCACCGAATGATACCCGTGCCCCCACTATAAAACCTCTGACCCCTCCCCTTATTTTCCCGCTTCAAAACAAACCTTTCCCTGACCTTTCGTCTCCTAAACCTCCCCCAAGTCATGTGGGCCCTATCCCCTAGTGTCTCGGGCCTGTCTGGATTAGCCTGTAATAGTGCCTCCATAATGGCCTTCAACAGTGCCCTCTTCTACCAGGTCAAGTCTTCAAGAAGGGACGTATAGGAACCATATTACAGTGCCCTTATAGTGGTGCCAGCCTGCACCAGTGCCCCCATAACAGTGCCAGTCTATATCTGTGCCCCCATAACAGCATACCTCCCAACCGTCCCGATTTCCGCGGGACAGTCCCGATTTGGGTGACAAGTCCCGCGGTCCCGGTTGGAGGGAGATATGTCCCGATTTCAACTCAGATCTGAGTTGAACACATATGCGGCTGAAGCAAGGAGCTGACACAGGTCAGCTCCTCGCTTCGCCGCTGCCCGCCTCTCTCCCTGACACATGCGGCTGAAGCAAGGAGCTGACCTGTGTCAGCTCCTCGCTTCGCTGCTGCCGCCGGCTCCTGGCTTGTAGACGCGATGTACAAGCCAGGAGCCGGCGGCAGCGGCGAAGGGAGGAGCTGACACAGGTCAGCTCCTCGCTTCAGCCGCATGTGTCAGCGAGAGAGAGACGCAGCGGCGAAGCGAGCACGCGAGCAGCTTCAGCCACATGTGTCAGGGAGAGAGGCGGGCAGCGGCGGCGAGGGAGCGGAGGAGAAGGTAAGTTTAATGTGGAGGTGGAACGTGAATCTGGGGGCAGATGAAGGAGAGGACGGCATGACACTGGGGGCAGAGATGGAGAGGACATGAATCTGGGGGCAGAGATGTGGGGACATGAATCTGGGGGCAGAGATGGAGAGGACATGAAACTGGGGGCAGATGAAGGGTGTATATGAAACTGGGGGAGAGATAGAGGGGGGACATATAATTTACGGGTGACTGTAGGAGGATTATACTGTGTGCGGGCACATGAAAAATTAACGAGTGGGTGGAGTCAACACAAAAGTGGGCGGGGCGCGCCACACATTTTGTCCCTCTTTCAGTTCTTCAAAAGTTGGGAGGTATGCATAACAATGCCAGTCTATATCAGTGCTCCCATAACAGTGCCAGTCTATATTAGTGCCCCCATAGCAATGCCGCTCTATTAGTGCCCCCATAACAGTGCCAGTCTATAGCAGTGCTCCCATAACAGTTCCACACTATATCAGTGCCAGTCTATATCAGTGACCCCATAACAGTGCCAGTCTATATCAGTCACCCCATAACAGTCCCAGTCTATATCAGTGACCCCATAACAGTGCCAGTCTATATCAGTCACCCCATAACAGTCCCAGTCTATATCAGTGTTCCCATAACAGTGCCAGCCTATATCAGTGTCCCCATAACAGTGCCAGTCTATATCAGTGCCCTTATAACAGTGCCAGTCTATATCAGTGCCCTTATAACAGTGCCAGTCTATATCAGAGCTCCCATAACAGTGCCAGTCTATATCAGTGCTCCCATAACAGTGCCAGTCTATATCAGTGCCCCCATAGCAATGCCGCTCTATTAGTGCCCCCATAACAGTGCCAGTCTATAGCAGTGCTCCCATAGTGGATGCAACCTGAAACTGCTTTGGCAAAATATAAAGCTATAGTGCCCTCATGACAAAACCAGCCTTCATCAGTGCCCCCATAATAACGCCAGCTTGTCCCAGTGCTCACGTAGCAGTGCCACCTTGCAATAGTGCCCCCCTTAGGTTGTCCCATCACAATACAGCCTTTGAATCCCCCAGGTAACTTGTTATATTGTATAGTCCTATTGGAATAATCCAGGCCCAGCAGGTTCAGGGTTATTGACTCCCTAATCTGATTTGTGCAGCATTAAGTCACCAGCATGTGAATGTGTAATTAAATCTGCAGCTCCGGAGCGTCGCTCACTTCCTGCGCAGGTTTTTTCCTTGTACATATCTGACCAGTGTGATCCAAGTCAATGATTAAGCTTTGGGTACAGGTATGAGCAGAATGACTCCCAGGACGCCAGCAGCAGGGACATACGACATACCCCCAACACCAGGAGAAGGCAGCACCAAGACATCTCACCTGGAAAGTTGTAGACTATAAGATGGACAACACATGACGCCCCCTGAAACTAACCCTCTCTAATCCTTCATCTTCTTTGTGGACTATTCTGCGATATCATACCTGTGAGTACCTATTATGCTTGTATATGTCCTATTATGGCTGCCCAAAGGGGCAGTACCCAAATATGTCCACTTAGTCCTGTTTTTAAGCTTAGGTGTCAGTCTTTACTGTAAGTCTCGCATTCTATCCATGATCCAGGAAGGTCATATGAAAAACTGGAAAGCTATAGACATGGGGCGTGTTATATAATGATACAAAATAGGGTTACTCTTCTATGTTAGATAGCAATTCCTGAAATCTCAAAGGCTGCATGTATATAATAATACCGCCATATAGTAGCCATGTAACGCTGCTACAAAATTGTGACCCATAACACTGAACTATATTGTTGCTGTTGCACCTTGTGAAGGGCTCTCCCATGTTGATGGCCAATGCACCTGGCCTATGCCGAAAGTGTCCCCTTTGGGCATACATAGCGCTGGTATATGGTGGCATAATTTACAAATTTTTCCCATTTATTTGAACATTTTAGGAAAAAATGAAGGCATTCTCCTTGTACTCCGGAGGGATTTATGTGTTTGTTATCTCGCTACTATTTCCTCTTGGTAAGTAATGACAGAGATGAAGGACAGGGCCTGGAATCTCACAGGTTAAATATGCAAATCAATATATGCAAAGAAAGCCAAAAAGTTTAATATTAACTAGAAATGAGACACAAAGAGTGGCCGCACCTTCCAGAGCACCCATTTTTGCATGAGTCCCCCCCCCCCTTACATAAATATTGGAAGGTCCCTGAGGGTGATTTAGGTGATGGGTGAAGTAAATCTCGCCTTTATTTTTTTGCCATTCAAGTTTCGAGAATGTCAAATGCTGCTGAGTAGTGGAGGAAGGTATGGGGGTGGGGGCAGATAAATATTCATACATTATGTATTAATAAACATATTAATTTTTTTAATTTTTTTTCTCTGTTTCCTTTAAGCTTATGGCATGAGCTACACGGCGTATCCCCTAGTGGGCAGCACTGCTGGGGGCACATTAATAACCATCCTGATTAATGGTAAGTGTATATACATCTCCATTATGTACACCTAGTATGCTGCCAGTAGCCTGGGGAGTAACTGGAAAGTCTTGGGCCCCAGGGTAAAATCCACAACAGGGCCCCAGGTCATCATATCCTATAATACTGGTGTCCTCAGAGTTACAACCCTGCCATCAACCCTCCTTAGTATCTCCAAAGATGAAATTTGGGCAATGTTCGTATATCAACTATATCAAGGACTGCCTACACCCTGGTTTTGCCAACTTTTAGTTTTCTTCAAGGGTTTGTCCATTACTGGTTAATAAAGCTCAGTTATTGTATAAGACGTTCTAGAACCTTCTTGTATAGTTTATATTTCAATTTATATGTAGATTTAGACTGTGGCTTGGTGTTAGTTAAAGGAACCAGAAGAAGTGGCCAAAAAGACACCACTTGGGAATCTTCAACTATTGGCTAACGCTGCACCTTACAGACTTCCTGTTCGGCCTGCCCCCTGCAGGAGGATTACAAGGGAAAGCTGTGCGTGCAGTTGTAGGCGGAGCAGGAAGTCCGTGTGATAGAGAATCAGCCTATAGCTGGAGAGGAGGAAGTGATGTCAGAGAGGAGGAGTCAGAATTGAATGGAATGACATCATACATGTCCAACCTTCAATCTGTTCAAAAGGGGATCTACATTTCAGGTCAACATCTACTGACCAGACACTTAAATTATTAAGACCCTTGATGGACATTACTGGGCCAAGATTGGCAGAAGAAGGATAAAGTCCTTACAGATAACCATGTTAGAGTGATATGAGACCTCAGAATTTTTAATGCCCCATGTTCTTCTCACCAGACAACACTATGGACAACCAACACCTGCTCTGTTTTGGATATGGGCCCCATCTTGAGGTTCACATGACAAGTCCGCAGAGGCCTCCAGTTATTTGTGACCTTCTCCTGTCTTACACATCTTCTATCCAATGTAAAACAAGGTATGCTACCTGAGAAGATGGAGATAAGACCTACCTATGTGTTATGAAGGTAGATACCAAGGTGTCTTAGCACCATGGACTTAAAGTCTAGCTGTCCCATGACCATCATGAGAAAAATCTTGCTGGTTGTTTAATAGACAATATGTTTTTCAAACCTTGGGTGGACAACTATTGGTTAGGAACGGTTTGCATCAAATACTGTAGACCCTATGTAGATATCTAACACCTATGATGGCACAATCAAAGCAAGGAAGGAGTATAGAAGGTTGCCTTGTTGTTCCACCACATCATCTTTGCCACCACCACCATCAGGGCAATGTCTTGGTACTGTAGTCTTTGTATCTCCTTGGATGTCAATGACCTCCTAGAGAGTTACGTTCTCTATGGGATTCCCTGACCAGGATGTTATGAAGAAGCCAAACCAATATGTCTTACTGTGCCCTTAAAGGAGAGTTCCAGTATATATGGAGGACTGAAAAAACAAACAATATATGTTCTGTTTGGGTACCATTTCAAGACACCTGGAGGAGAACTCGGGGTTAGACATATGTGCAATCCATAATCTTATTTATCTGTTCCTGACAGACCAGTGAGACATCAAGACTACACCTATGAGCTGCAAGTGCTCTACAATGGACAACCAGTCATACAGAAGACAGCGATCCCATATACGGTATGCTACATATATCAGGTTAATATAAACAGTCATGTTCATTGACATACAAGTTTAACACTTGCACGCCAGTCCACAGATGCCCTGCTCCACTTCATGGTATACAGCGGTATTATATCACATATCATTAATGTCTAATAGAGATGAGCGAGTGCTATTCGAAATGGTAGTTTCGAATAGCACGCTCCCATAAGAATGAATGCTGGCTGCGTCCATTCATTCCTATGGGAGTGTGCTATTCGAACTACCGTTTCGAATAGTACTCGCTCATCTCTAATGTCTAACTATAGTTATATTCTTGTACAAGGTTGTATAGTAAGGTATTAGTTGTATTTTTTTTTTACATGGGGACATGATTATAGCAGTATCTTTCATGTGCATAAGAGGCAGTATTATAGTAGTTATATTCTTGAACATAGGAGCAGTATTATAGTAGTTATATTCTTGTACATAGGAGGCAGTATTATAGTAGTTATATTCTTGTACATAGGGGCTGTATTATAGTAGTTATATACTTGTACATAGGAGCAGTATTATAGTAGTTATATTCTTGTACATAGGAGCAGTATTATAGTAGTTATATTCTTGTACATAGGAGTAGTATTATAGTAGTTATATTCTTGTATATAGGAGGTAGTATTATAGTAGTTATATTCTTGTACATAGGGGCTGTATTATAGTAGTTATATACTTGTACTTAGGAGGTAGTATTATAGTAGTTATATTCTTGTACATAGGAGTAGTATTATAGTAGTTATATTCTTGTACATAGGGGCAGTATTATAGTAGTTATATTCTTGTATATAGGAGGTAGTATTATAGTAGTTATATTCTTGTACATAGGAGCAGTATTATAGTAGTTATATTCTTGAACATAGGAGCAGTATTATAGTAGTTATATTCTTGTACATAGGGGCTGTATTATAGTAGTTATATTCTTGTACATAGGAGGCAGTATTATAGTAGTTATATTCTTGTACATAGGGGCTGTATTATAGTAGTTATATTCTTGTACATAGGAGTAGTATTATAGTAGTTATATTCTTGTACATAGGGGCAGTATTATAGTAGTTGTTATGTCAGTCCAGGTAGCTGCAACGGGGCTAAGGGATAGCAGTAGGGAATCTCGCCCTGCACTACTCCCACTAGCTATCCCGGTCCCTGCCTCACGGGTGTGGGTCGGCTGTACTCAGGCTAAGCCTGACCCCGACAGCTCCTCTCTCACTGATTCCGTAGGCCTAGAGGGAAGTGGGAGAAGGAATGCCCTATAAGATCTCTAGGGACTGGAGACTAAAGGGGGTCACCCCTAACGAACAAGTGAAGCTGCTACTGACAGAGACTGACAAGGGTGTGCGCTGACTAACAACACAAGCAGCACACAGGAAAAATGTGGGAAAGGATTCCCCCAAACCAATATGGGAAGGAACCATACACTAGGAAACAAACACAGGGAAACTGAGTAGAAATCAAAGGATAAGGCAATTCACTCACACAGTCAATTATACACAGAGGGAGGATTGGTGAACACAGAAGGGAAAACACACAAACCAACTAGTTCACCCAAACCTCCCAAAAAATCAACCATGGAACTTCCTCTATCCCAGATCACCACCTACTCCTCCTGCTAAGGCCTAGCTCTGTAAAAGCGACACTCAGCACAGAACCATGGGAGGCATGGGTTTAAATACAGAGTAGAGACCACTCCTCCCAGGTGCAAATGGGAGGACAGACTAATCAACCAGGAGATAAAGCTGCCTACCATCAGTGCACGCGTGCAAGTCAGAAGGTGTGCCCCAATACTCACGACAGGACAACCCCGCAGCGCCAGGATGCCACCCCAGACACTGCGCAGCCAAAAACTCCCCAGGTAAGAAAAATAGAAATTAAAGAACCTAAATACTGCTAACAGGATCCTCCCCTCAAGGAGAAGACTCCGGATTCTCTAGGAGCATCCTTCTTCGGGAACTCCTTGTGGAATTTCTCCACGAGTCTGGGAGCTGACACATCCGACTCCAGGACCCAAGAATTATCCTCAGGACCGTATCCCTTCCATGCCACCAGATACCATAGCTTCCCCCGAACATATTTGCTATCCAGAACTCGGGATATCTCATACTCCCCGGACTCAGAAACTGGTGGAACCTTAACTGGAGACGTTCCCTTCTTGGCCTTCTTTAACAAGGAGACATGGAAGACCCGGTTTATCTTCCACCTTTTAGGTAGTTGCAGCTGCGCCGCCACTTCATTTACCATCTTGATGATCTTAAAAGGACCCACAAATCTGGGACCCAGCTTCTTGCTAGGAACCTTCAACCTGATATTCTTGGTGGACAACCAAACCATCTCACCAGGGAAGAACTGCAACTCTCCTCTCTTCCGATCCGCCTGGACCTTAGCCTGGTGCGACGCCCGCACCAGATTCTCTCGGATATGGGACCATACCCCTTGCAGCTTTTTAGAAAATAGCTCCTCCTCCGGAACTGGGGAAGAAATGGAAGAAAATACTCCGAAAACAGGATGTCTACCACTGGAGCAAAAAAAAGGTGTGGTACCTGTGGCATTGGAATCATGGTTGTTAAGGGAAAATTCTGCCAGGGGGAGAAAGGCAGCCCAATTATTCTGGTTCTCTCGAACAAAACACCTCAAAAACTGTTCCACATCCTGATTCTTCCTCTCTGTTTGTCCGTTAGACTCTGGGTGAAACCCGGAGGAAAACGACAGTGTAACTCCCAACCTGCTGCAAAAAGCCCGCCAGAATTTAGCCACAAATTGCGGTCCCCTGTCCGAAACGATCTCCTCAGGAAGACCATGCAACCTTACAATCTCTTTAATAAACGCCTCAGATAGTGTCTTGGCACATGGCAGCCTGGAAAACGGGATCAAATGGCACATTTTCGTGAAGCGGTCAACGACTACCCAAATGACCGTGAAACCCTTAGACACCGGAAGGCCCGTGATGAAATCCATAGACAGATGAGTCCAAGGTGCCTTAGGAGGTTCCAATGGATGTAGAAGACCGTGGGGACGGGTATGCGACGCCTTGGCTCTTGCACAGACCGAACAATTTTGAACAAACTGCAAGACCTCCTTACTCCACCCTGGCCACCAAAAATTCCTAAACACCAATCTCATGGTCTCTGAAACCCCCGGGTGACCAGCAAGAACCGACTCATGACACTCCCTCAGGAGACTTTGTCGGAGAGTAGTTGGGACAAAAAGCTTGTTTCTAGGTATCTTGGAAGGTGCAGCGTGTTGCGCTTCGATCAAGGCCTTCTCCAATTTCGCGCCCAATACTGTTACCACCACTCCATCCCCAAGAATAATGGCAGGCGCCTCTCGTTCCTCCTCAGTCGACATATACCGGGATAAAGCATCAGCCTTAACATTCTTTGAACCCGGCACATAAGTCACGTTAAAATGGAACCGCGCAAAAAATAGAGCCCATCTGGCCTGCCGTGCATTTAATCTCTTCGCCGACCCAAGATAAATCAAATTCTTGTGGTCAGTAAATACCTGGACTGGCCTTCTGGCCCCCTCCAGGAAATGGCGCCAATGTTCGAACGCTAGTTTAATTGCTAGTAGTTCCCTATCTCCGATGTCATAATTCCGTTCAGAGGCAGAGAATTTCTTAGAAAAGAAGGCACAGGGATGCGTACCCTCCTCGAACTCCTGAGAAAGTACTGCTCCCACCCCCACCGAGGAGGCATCCACCTCCACTCGGAAGGCCAACCTCTCATCCGGCTGTCTCAAAATGGGAGCGGACCAGAATCGCTTCTTCAGTTCTTCAAACGCAGCTAGCGCCTCTGGCGACCACTTAGCACAGTCAGCCCCCTTCTTAGTCAAGTCCGAGATAGGTTTCACAACCTCAGAAAATCCCTTGATAAACTGGCGATAATAGTTGGAGAACCCCAAGAACCGTTGGACCGCCTTTAGGTTCTCGGGTCGCGGCCACTCCAAGACTGCCCTGACCTTCTCAGGGTCCATCTCGAACCCCTTGTCCGATAGGATATAGCCAAGGAAACATAATTTATTGACCGCGAACACACATTTCTCCAGCTTAGCACTTAATTGGTTAACCCTCAGGAGATCTAAAACCTCTCTCACTCTCTCCCAATGAGTCTCCAAATCCGGGGTGTAAATGAGTATATCGTCCAGATAGACCACAACCCCCCTCCCTATGACGGCACTTAGTACATCATTAATAAAATTCTGAAAAAACGCAGGCGCATTGGTTAGACCGAAAGGCATCACAAGATTCTCAAAGTGTCCTAGGGGTGTGTTAAACGCTGTTTTCCACTCATCCCCCTTCTTGATTCTCAGCAAGTTATACGCCCCACGTAAATCTATTTTACTAAACCAGCGGGCTCCCGTAATCTGGCTGAATAGATCCGAGATCAACGGAATGGGATAGGGATTCCGCACCGTGATTTTGTTAATCTCCCTAAAATCCAAACAAGGGGTGCAACCCTCCATCTTTCTTCTTAACAAAGAAAAACCCCACTGCTACTGGGGACTTAGATGGGCGAATATGCCCCACCTCTAGACTCCCCTCAATATACTCCTTGAGCGCCTCCCTCTCCGGAATAGTGAGATTGTACAACCGTGTCTTGGGTAGCACTGCATTTGGTATAAATTTAATCGAGTAATCATAGGTGCGATGTGGTGGTAATGTCTTGGCTGCCCTTTCCTCAAAGACCTCCCTGAACTCACATATTTCTTGAGGCAAATTGTCTATAGACAAAGACATAACGGATATGGGCAGACATCGACCATTACACTCCTGCCCCCAAGAAACTACTGACTCGGTCTCCCAGTTGATAATAGGGTTATGCTGCTTCAGCCAGGGCCACCCCAAAACTACTTGTGCTGGTAACTTAGACAACAAGAACAAGTCAATCTCTTCCCTGTGGCCACCCACAATAAACTCCAAACCCTCCACCTGTTTGGAGATGACAGCTTGCTGTAGAGGGGTCTTATCAATAGCCCACACCGGTATCTGAGACTTCAAGACCAAAGGACTCACCCTTAATTGCTCACAAAACTCTGAGTCAATAAGGTTGACTGCCGAACCACAATCAACCAAAATCCGGCACTTCTGCCCATTTACCCATCCATCAAGGGTCAACCCGGCAGTTTGAGTACAGGAAATATGCACACCTCCCTCCTTAGTAGGTTTTCTCCCTTTACCCTCAATAGACCTGGGGTTATTACTCTCCTTGGCGAACCATTCTCTGGAGGGGCATACCCTTGCTACATGTCCCATCCCTCCACACACAAAACAGCATACTGTGCGGGACCCTTCACTCTTGGGTCTAGCACTTCGCACAGTGGCCCCAATCTGCATGGGTTGGTCCCCCGGGTCCTCTCTAAAAACAGAGAATTGAGGAGGGCTTAGCCCCCCAGGACTCTTATCTCCACGCTCCCGGAGGCGCCGTCCAACTCTAATTGCCAGCTGCATGGCCTCATCTAGATCTCCAGGAACGGGGTGAGAAACTAGATGGTCTTTAACCTGGTCCGAGAGCCCTGTCTCAAACTGACTAAGTAGAGCGGGGTCATTCCAGTGTACTTCTGCTGCCCACCTACGAAACTCTGTGCAATATTTCTCTATAGCGTGATCCCCTTGCACCACACGTCGTAGGTTATACTCAGCCGTGCGTACCCTGTCTGGGTCGTCATACAGTAACCCCATTGTGGAGAAAAACGCCTCTACAGTTAGTAAGCAAGCTGAGTCGGCTGGTAACGAATGTGCCCAGATGAGGGGATCATCTCTCAATAAAGTAATAATAATCCCAACTCTCTGTACCTCAGAACCGGAGGAAAACGGCCGTAGCCGGAAATACAAAAGACAGTCCTTTTGAAATCGGAAAAAATCTGACCTCTTACCTCGGAAGGGTTCAGGTAAGCTGACTTTTGGCTCCAGAGGCCGACCCACAGGGGCGCTACTCACCTGCCTCTGTATGCCCTCCACCTGAGAGGCTGTGTGTTGAGCCAACTGCTGTACTTGAGATACGCCAGAAGCTTGGATGGCATCCATTCGTAGCTTGATCCCCTCCATCTCAGTGGAAATCTGCTGCACCGCCTGGTACAACTGTTTCAGGTCCGTCATAATGCAAACGAACTTTTTTTTTTTTTTTTTTTTTTTTTTTTACCGGCTGAGTGTACTGTTATGTCAGTCCAGGTAGCTGCAACGGGGCTAAGGGACAGCAGTAGGGAATCTCGCCCTGCACTACTCCCACTAGCTATCCCGGTCCCTGCCTCACGGGTGTGGGTCGGCTGTACTCAGGCTAAGCCTGACCCCGACAGCTCCTCTCTCACTGATACCGTAGGCCTAGAGGGAAGTGGGAGAAGGAATGCCCTATAAGATCTCTAGGGACTGGAGACTAAAGGGGGTCACCCCTAACGAACAAGTGAAGCTGCTACTGACAGGGACTGACAAGGGTGTGCGCTGACTAACAACACAAACAGCACACAGGAAAAATGTGGGAAAGGATTCCCCCAAACCAATATGGGAAGGAACCATACACTAGGAAACAAACACAGGGAAACTGAGTAGAAATCAAAGGATAAGGCAATTCACTCACACAGTCAATTATACACAGAGGGAGGATTGGTGAACACAGAAGGGAAAACACACAAACCAACTCGTTCACCCAAACCTCCCAAAAATCAACCACGGAACTTCCTCTATCCCAGAACACCACCTACTCCTCCTGCTAAGGCCTAGCTCTGTAAAAGCGACACTCAGCACAGAACCATGGGAGGCATGGGTTTAAATACAGAGTAGAGACCACTCCTCCCAGGTGCAAATGGGAGGACAGACTAATCAACCAGGAGATAAAGCTGCCTACCAACAGTGCGCGCGTGCAAGTCAGAAGGTGTGCACCAATACCCACGACAGGACAACCCCGCAGCGCCAGGATGCCACCCCAGACACTGCGCAGCCAAAAACTCCCCAGGTAAGAAAAATAGAAATTAAAGAACCTAAATACTGCTAACAGTAGTTATATTCTTGTACATAGGAGTAGTTTTATAGTAGTTATATTTTTGTACATAGGAGTAGTATTATAGTAGTTATATTCTTGTACATAGGAGTAGTATTATAGTAGTTATATTCTTGTACATAGGAGTAGTATTATAGTAGTTATATTTTTGTACATAAGAGTAGTATTATAGTAGTTATATTCTTGTACATAGGAGTAGTATTATTGTAGTTATAGTCTTGTACATAGGAGCAGTATTATAGTAGTTATATTCTTGTACATAGGAGTAGTATTATAGTAGTTATATTCTTGTACATAGCAGCAGTATTATAGTAGTTATATTCTTGTACATAGGAGGCAGTATTATAGTAGATATATTCTTCTACATAGGAGTAGTATTATAGTAATTATATTCTTGTACACAGGAGTAGTATTATAGTAGTTATATTCTTGTACATAGGAGTAGTATTATAGTAGTTATATTCTTGTACATAGGGGCAGTATTATAGTAGTTATATTCTTGTACATAGGAGCAGTATTATAGTAGTTATATTCTTGTACATAGGAGCAGTATTATAATAGTTATATTCTTGTACATAGGAGGTAGTATTATAGTAGTTATATTCTTGTACATAGGAGCAGTATTATAGTAGTTATATTCTTGTACATAGGAGCAGTATTATAGTAGTTATATTCTTGTACATAGGAGCAGTATTATAATAGTTATATTCTTGTACATAGGAGGTAGTATTATAGTAGTTATATTCTTGTACATAGGAGCAGTATTATAGTAGTTATATTCTTGTACATAGGAGCAGTATTATAGTAGTTATATTCTTGTACATAGGAGCAGTATTATAATAGTTATATTCTTGCACATAGATGCAGTATTATAGTAAATATATTCTTCTACATAGGAGTAGTATTATAGTAGTTATATTCTTGTACATAGGAGTAGTATTATAGTAGTTATATTCTTGTACATAGGAGTAGTATTATAGTAGTTATATTCTTGTACATAGGAGCAGTATTATAGTAGTTATATTCTTGTACATAGCAGCAGTATTATAGTAGTTATATTCTTGTACATAGGAGGCAGTATTATAGTAGATATATTCTTCTACATAGGAGTAGTATTATAGTAGTTATATTCTTGTACACAGGAGTAGTATTATAGTAGTTATATTCTTGTACATAGGAGTAGTATTATTGTAGTTATATTCTTGTACATAGGAGCAGTATTATAGTAGTTATATTCTTGTACATAGGGGCAGTATTATAGTAGTTATATTCTTGTACATAGGAGCAGTATTATAGTAGTTATATTCTTGTACATAGGAGGCAGTATTATTGTAGTTATATTCTTGTACATAGGAGCAGTATTATAGTAGTTATATTCTTGTACATAGGAGGCAGTATTATTGTAGTTATATTCTTGTACATAGGAGCAGTATAATAGTAGTTATATTCTTGTACATAGAAGCAGTATTATACTAGTTATATTCTTGTACATAGGAGCAGTATTATTGTAGTTATATTCTTGTACATAGGAGCAGTATAATAGTAGTTATATTCTTGTACATAGAAGCAGTATTATAGTAGTTATATTCTTGTACATAGAAGGTAGTATTATAGTAGTTATATTCTTGTACATAGGAGCAGTATTATAGTAGTTATATTCTTGTACATAGGAGTAGTATTATTGTAGTTATATTCTTGTACATAGGAGCAGTATTATAGTAGTTATATTCTTGTACATAGGAGGCAGTATTATTGTAGTTATATTCTTGTACATAGGAGCAGTATTATAGTAGTTATATTCGTGTACATTGGAGCAGTATTATAGTAGTTATATTCTTGTACATAGGAGGCAGTATTATTGTAGTTATATTCTTGTACATAGGAGCAGTATAATAGTAGTTATATTCTTGTACATAGGAGCAGTATTATAGTAGTTATATTCTTGTACATAGGGGGCAGTATTATAGTAGTTATATTCTTGTACATAGTAGCAGTATTATACTAGTTATTTTCTTGTACATAGGGGCAGTATTATAGTAGTTATATTGTTACACTTATCGGGCAGTATTATAATAATGATATTCTTGTACAATACGTTTAAGAGAGATTTCTACCACATTTTATGTGTCTATACTATTTATCCTTTACTGTATGTTGTAGGTTAGTGTGAATCGTACCTAGAGTTGCCTTGTGAGCTCTCACCTTTGTAGCTACAGTTGCACATGTGTTGCTATTACAATAATGGAGTAACTCTCTGAATAAGTGAGTCTCAAGTAATTAAAGTCCTTGACTCTCTCCTAGCGTTAAGCAGATTGCCATTCATTCGCTATACGGCAGGCTTGTAGCAGCAGCGACGCTTCCAGCCTAAACAACATTAGAGTCACTTTTGTTTAATGTGAAAAGTATTTGCATGCCATAAAGATCTTCTCAGAGCTCTGATTAAATATCGCCAGGGAATAAAGTTAATGAGTCACATTCCAGACTAGAAAGAGCACAATGTGTGGCTTTGTTTCGGCGCTCGGCTCCTGCCAGCAGTTTGCAGTTTGCTGTAGGCATTGACAAGTTTAAACAGCTCACAGAAAGTTTACCTGTCAGCTGGTGGTCACTGCTTATCTCCCTAATGCCTTCCCATTCTCCTGGATGCCACTGACCTCCCTCTTGCATAATTAGCAGCAGCACAATCGTCGAAGATTTCAGGCACGTTTCGCTTTACCGTGTTGGAAAACTCAGCAAATGCATCTGTCAATTCCAAAAAAAAAAGAAAAAAAGAAAAAATACAACTACAAAGGCAATAGACATGTATATTATGAAAACTGCAAATATGGCAATAGCAACCCCTCACAATGAAGTATATGGACAGCAATAATATTGCACCTCCGCTAACAGATTTGTAATTTATACAGTATCTTATATCTATTCTCATTGTCAGATAAGTCGTAATGTCCCCTGCTATGATGTGTAACATCCCTGGTGGTCTAGAGTGGGGTAGGGGTTTATAGTTATATGTCTTTGGTCTATGTTAGTGTACTGGGTCATAGTTACATCCCTGGTGGTCTAGACTGGGGTAGGGGTTTATAGTTATGTGTCTTTGGCCTTGGTTAGTGTACTGGGTCATAGTTACATCCCTGGTGGTCTAGAGTGGGGTAGGGGTTTATAGTTATATGTTTTTGGACTAGGTTAGTGTACTGGGTCATAGTTACATCCCTGGTGATCTAGAGTTGGGTAGGGGTTTTAATTATATGTCTTTGGCCTTGGTTAGTGTACTGGGTCATAGTTACATCCCTGGTGGTCTAGAGTTGTGTAGGGGTTTATAGTTATATGTCTTTGGTCTATGTTAGTGTTCTGGGTCATAGTTACATCCCTGGTGGTCTAGAGTTGTGTAGGGGTTTATAGTTATATGTCTTTGGTCTATGTTAGTGTCCTGGGTCATAGTTACATCCCTGGTGGTCTAGAGTTGTGTAGGGGTTTATAGTTATATGTCTTTGGTCTATGTTAGTATACTGGGTCATAGTTACATCCCTGGTGGTCTAGAGTTGTGTAGGGGTTTATAGTTATATGTCTTTGGTCTATGTTAGTGTCCTGGGTCATAGTTACATCCCTGGTGGTCTAGAGTGGGATAGGGGTTTATAGTTTTTTTTTTTTTTGGTCTAGGTTATTGTACTGGGTCATAGTTACATCCCTGGAGGTCTAGAGTGGGGTAGGGGTTTATAGTTATATTTTTTGGTCTAGGTTAGTGTACTGGGTCATAGTTACATCCCTGGTGGTCTAGAGTGGGGTAGGGGTTTATAGTTATATATTTTTTGGTCTAGGTTAGTGTACTGGGTCATAGTTACATCCCTGGTGGTCTAGAGTGGGGTAGGGGTTTATAGTTATATATTTTTTGGTCTAGGTTAGTGTACTGGGTCATAGTTACATCCCTGGGGGTTTAGAGTAGTGTAGGGGTTTATTGTTACATCATTGGTGGTCTAGATGAACATAGAGGCTCATAGTTATATGCCCGTTGGTCTAGATTAGTGTACAGAAATATAGGTACGTTCCTAGTGGTCTGGGTTAGTGTAGTGGTTTACAGTTACATCCCTGTGGTCTAGGTTACTGTAGATGGTTATAGTTACATCCTTCGGGGTCTAGGCTTTGAGGCGGAGAATCTGCATATGGACACCCAAATATACACTGTACCCCAAGCCACACATAGTATTCTGAGATATGGTACTATACTGGGGTTTTTTTTTTAATAATAATTGAAATTTCTTTTTCCTTTTCTTCCTGTATTTTATGGCTTCAATATAGTTTTCACCAGCAGAGACCCCGGAGATTCATGCCATAGACCCCTCCTGTGGAGTTCCTGGTAAGAACATTTACACCAATGTGCCAATAATTGTATTTGTTTATTTCCTGACTATAAAGTAATATCAAAGTCTGATTTGATCTACATGGCACAGCTATGTGTATACTAGTGCCTAGGGCTATATACACATATACTTCTTTACAGGCACCATGTGCAAGGTTCAGTTTCTTACATGTAACCTAGTAGACGGTATGATGTGACACTTAAGGTGGCGGTGGGCGTCTTACTGACTACTTCCCTATGCAGCTGTCCGGGATACAGATATGGGATCTGTTTTACAGATTCAGAAAATGTTAGATCTCTAGTTGGGAAATCTAAACACTGAAAAGTCACAAAAAAAAAAATGACTACTTGTTTCTTTATTTACTTTATTCGTTTGATCCGGCCTATGAGGGATGGTCATGACTAGAGATGAGCGAACAGTGAAATATTCGAGAGTCGATATTCTTTCCGAATAGTTCCTCAATATTCGACTATTGAGGGAATATCGAACCCCATTATAGTCTATGGGGAAAAATGCTTTGTTTCAGGGGAAGCCACACTTCGACTCAGGAGAGTCACCAAGTCCACTATGACACCCCAGGAAATGATGCCAACACCCTGGAATGCAACTGGGACAGCAGGGGAAGCATGTCTGGGGGCATCTAACATGCCCAAGTACCTGTATTACTCAGCTCTGCTACATCTCCAGTGTAGCAGAGCTGTGCGCTCAATACTGCTACATCTGAGATCAGACTGTGGACCAATATTAGACTCCGCCTCCTCCATCTCTGGTGTAGCAGAGCTCAGCGCACACTCAGCTCTGCTACATCTCCGGTGCTGAACACTGCTACATCTGAGATCAGACCAGAATGGAGACAGCTGTGGACTGATCTTAGACTCCGCCAGAACCAGTGTTCAGCAAACAGTCAGCTCTGCTGTATCTCAGGTGTAGCAGAGCTCAGCGCACGGCCAGCCCTGCTACATCGGAGATTGGACCACAATGGAGAATTCTGTGGACCGATCTTAGACTCCGCCTCCTCCGGCAGAACCAGCGTTGATTGGCCGAATGCTGTACTCTGTATGGCATTCAGCCAATCAACGCTGGCCAATGCATTCCTATGGGAAAAAGTCAGCTCCTGCATATCGCAAGCTGACAGGGTGTTACACTATGTGTGAATGCTCTGTGGACACCTATGGCTGATAGGGGAAATGCACAGCAGACAATAGTTACAGCAAAGAAGAGACGAACTTACAGTCAGTTGCAGCACAGCTGGGTAGCGTTCGGCCGGTAGTAAAAGGCAGGTTGTGTAGCACTAGAGGTTTTCCTGATGAGAGACTGAATCAATCAGGGGGAGCTCATGTGCAGCTGAGGGGATAAGCTGAAGGGCAACAGCCGGGAGGAAGACAGGTATCTAGATGCAGGTATGGTAGGAAATGGCAGAACTCTGGAACAAGAGAACCACAGGACTCTTCACAATAGAGGCGGAGAGCTAGAGGCAGCCGAGACAAAGATCTGACTGATACTCAAGCAGGGAGGAACACAGGTGCATTCATTAATATAGCCTCAAGAGCAGGCAAGATGGCCACCGAAGCTATAGCGGCCATCTTACAACGAGGCAGACTTGCCCACAGACAGGTGAAACGTAAAAACAGAACTGGATCCTTACACTACCCCCACCTTAGGAGTGGCCTCCGGACACCCTATGGGCAGGCTTACCGGGATGTCTTCGGTGGAACCTGGACACCAGACGGGGAGCATTTATATTATCAACAGGTTCCCAAGAATTTTCTTCAGGCGGGTACCCTTCCCACTTGACCAGATACTGTAATTGGTTCCTATGGATTCTAGAATCCAGAATCTCTTCCACCAAAAATTGTTCCTCACCATCAATCAATTCTGAATCGGGTGGTTGGGCAGCGCGTCCCGGGAACGGATTAGGGATAGCAGCCTTCAATAGGGAAACATGGAATACTGGATGGATTTTCATGGTGTTGGGGAGCTTTAATCTAACGGCCACTGCACTGATGATGGCACTTATCTTAAATGGTCCTACAAATCTTTGCCCCAGCTTCGGGGAGGGTACTCTCAGTTTTAAATTTTTTGTAGAAAGCCAGACTAAGTCTCCAACTTTGAATATGGGTTCTGGTCTGCGGGACTGATCCGCTGATCTCTTATATCTCTCCTGAGCTGCAGTCAAGGTTTCCTTCAACACTTCCAAGTTTTGCTGAATGATTGCCACACGTTCCGTAACTGCCGGTATGGTGACATCACTTGGCAGCCTGGGAAAAACTTTGGGGTGGAACCCCAGATTGGCATAGAAGGGTGACACCTTTGTAGAAGCACTCTGGGAATTGTTATAGGAGAATTCTGCCAGAGGAAGGAGATCCAGCCAATCATCCTGCAAATGACTGATGAAACAACGCAGGTACTGTTCCAAAGTCTGATTGGTCCTCTCGGTCTGGCCGTTTGACTGCGGATGGTAGGCAGAGGACAAGCGGACTTTAATGTCTAATGCTGAACAAAATCCTTGCCAGAATCTCGCCATGAATTGCGCTCCTCGATCTGAAATGACTTCGTCGGGGACCCCGTGCAGCCGAAAGACATTTTGAATAATTAATTCCACAGTGTCTTTAGCAGTTGGTAGTCTGGGGTAAGGTATAAAGTGGGCAGCCTTCGTTAATCGATCAACCACAACTAGAATGGTATTCATACCCTTAGAGATAGGTAATTCGACAATAAAGTCCATAGATATGGATCCCCATGGACGAGAAGGCACTGGCAGAGGTTGTAGCAATCCAGTCGGAGCAGACCGAGGTGTCTTACATCTGGCACAGATGACACAAGAACGGACATAGTCTTTAACATCCCTCTGATACCCCGGCCACCAGAAGAATCGTGAGAGGAACTCCTGAGTCTTCTGCACCCCTTTATGACCTGCCACCTTGGAGTCATGCATCAGTCTTAGTACTCTTAGTTTGGCAGACTTAGGCACGTAGAGGCATTGGCCTTGGAACCATACTCCATTTTTAAAGG
Organism: Leptodactylus fuscus; assembly: GCF_031893055.1. NCBI lineage: Eukaryota > Metazoa > Chordata > Amphibia > Anura > Leptodactylidae > Leptodactylus > Leptodactylus fuscus. The sequence goes on along the minus strand of NC_134267.1, from coordinate 231,004,936 downwards.
TCAGATGAACGTCATTAGCCGGCTGGGACAAGAGAGGATCAGTGACATAGGCTTCCTTAAAGGCGTTAATTAAGTCTTCATTCTGTATCACTCCCACCACATTGGCGTCGGGTACTATAGTCTCAAATGAGGGAGCCGAATCCGATTCGGTAGAGAACATCCGGGAAAGGGCGTCAGCCTTGCCATTACGGGAGCCCGGTCGATAGGAGATGATAAAATTAAATTGGTTTAGAAATAGGCTCCAGCGAACCTGTCGGGGAGAAAGACATCTTGCGGATCGGACAAACTCCAAATTACGGTGATCGGTGAGTACGACAATCTGCTGAGAAGCCCCCTGCAAATGATGCCTCCATTCTTTGAACGCGGAGATGATCGCCAACAGTTCCTTGTTTCCGACATCGTAATTCCTCTCAGCAGAAGATAACTTTCGGGAGAAGTATGCACAAGGGTGCAAGAGACCCTTCTCTCCTGTTCTCTGAGATAAGACAGCTCCCACGGCACTGTCTGAAGCGTCCACCTCTATTATAAATGCCAACTCCGGATCAGGATGTATTAATACTGGGGCGGATGTGAACCTTGACTTAAGGCGAGTAAATGCCTCCTGGGCTTGGGGTGTCCAACGGAACACTGTCCCCTTCTTGGTAAGTTGGGTAATGGGACTGACAATCTCTGAGAAGTGCTTAATAAAGCGCCGGTAAAAGTTGGCAAAGCCTATGAAACGTTGTACCTCTCGGGTATTCTTCGGGACCGGCCAATCCATGATTGCTTGGATCTTACTGATATCCATATACAATCCTTGTTGTGAGATTACATAGCCCAAAAACTGGATCTCAGTCTTGTGGAACTCGCATTTTTCGAGTTTAATGTAAAGTTGGTTTACTCGTAGGCGGTCCAGAACAATCTTCACATGTTCCTCATGTTCTTGTAGAGAGCTGGAAAAAATAAGGATATCGTCCAAATACACCACCATGAACTGATCCAAGAGATCCCGGAAGATGTCATTAACCAAATGTTGGAAAGCAGCTGGGGCATTGCATAGACCAAACGGCATGACCAGATATTCAAAGTGTCCGTACCGACACCGAAAGGCAGTTTTCCACTCGTCTCCTTTTCTAATCCGCAGTAAGTTGTATGCTCCTCGAAGATCTAATTTGGAAAAAATCTTGGCATGGCGAACTCGTTCCAGAATTTCGGGGATTAGAGGAAGTGGATAACGGTTTTTAACAGTGATTTTGTTGAGTTCCCGATAATCTATGCAGGGTCTGAGGGACCCGTCCTTCTTTTTCACAAAAAAGATTGGAGCACCTGCTGGAGATGAGGAAGGACGAATAAACCCCTTTGCCAGGTTTTCATCAACGTAGTCCTTGAGGGCCTTTAACTCCGGCCCGGCTAGAGGATAGATGTGGCCAAACGGTATTGCTGCACCGGGCAAAAGCTCAATTGGACAGTCATATGGCCGGTGTGGTGGAAGTTTATCTGCATTCTTCTTGTCACTCACGCCCAAGAAGTCAGAATAGACTGATGAAAAAAGGTTAGAAGGATTGTCAGGAACAGATGTGACCGGGCAAATGGCTGACTTCTTCTTTGCTGGGAAGCGTAACTCTCTAGTTTCCCAGTTGATAGCTGGGTTCTGCTTTTTCAACCATGGGAGGCCTAGGATTACTGGAAAATGAGGAGAGGAGATAAGCATGAAGGATAGTTCTTCCTGATGATCAGGCGGCATGGATACCCTTAGGGGTCTGGTTTCCTGATCTATTGGCCCCGATACCAGGGGGGAACCATCCACAGTCTCCATAAGCACGGGTGAGGCCCTATGTTGGGTTGCGATACCATGTTCTTTAGCAAAGGCCAGATCCATGAAGTTGCCACTAGCTCCGGAATCCACCATTGCTGAGGTGGAAATCCAACGAGTGTTGGTCCAAATCTGAATTGGCAGGAGGCAATGGGTCTCCTTCTTCCTCTTCTCCAGGTGTGAAGCCACCGACGACAGGGTCTGAATAACTGCATTCAAAGGCTGTGACGCTTCTGAGGCTTCTGATTCACAGTCAGACAAATCTCCTTCGGCCACGGCTGCGACAGTCCTGCGAGGTCGATTCGGGCAATTTATGAGAAAGTGACCGGACTCCCCACAATAGAGACATAGACCGTCACGCAGCCGGCGTTCCCTACGAGCATTACTCTCAGACCTCTGTACAACATCTAGTTGCATTGGCTCAGTCTCCTGTGGGGGCCTATTAGAAGGTTCCTTGGGAAATGCAGGAGAAAATGCTGGTGGGCTGTCCCTGCGATTCATTGCTGCCCATCTCTCTTGTCTTCGTTCGGATAAGCGGATATCAATCCGTATGCAATGGTGTACATACTCTTCAAACTTGGAGGGAGCCTCAGAACGGGCCAGTTCGTCCTTAATGGCGCTGGATAATCCTCTCCTGAACAACGGTAGTTGCGCCTCAGATTTCCAAGTCGTGTCCACTGCCCATCTCTTAAATTTCATGGCATACTCTGTGACCGTACGTCGGCCCTGTCGAAGCGCCAGTAAGTTGGTCTCTGCAGTGGCGCGACGATTAGGATCATCAAACATCAGGGCCATGCCATCAAGGAACTGAGTCAGACTATCTAGACAAGGATCAGCGGTCTCAATTAGCGGGTTTGCCCATGCTAGAGCCTTGTGTGTCAGAAGCATGATGATGCAGAGTACCTTGGCGCGATCATTTGGAAATTGACCGATATGTGCATCAAAATAGAGTTTACACTGGTTTACAAAGCCACGGTACTTGTCGCGGTCTCCACCAAACCTAAATGGTGGCAATTTTGGGGGGCTCAGTACTACGGGGGGGGCTGACTTCAAAGCCTCAACCGCGGTTGTCCGTGTATGCAAGTCCTGCATCGCTTTGCCAAGATCCTGCACATTTTTGTTAGCTTGTATCTCTAGAGAATTTATCTTGGACTTTAGCGACTGCAACTCTGTATACAAAGAAGGGTACTATTCCGTTATCGGGCCAGCAGCAGCGCATTTCAGCACCAGCTTTCGGGACAGCAGTTCAGTTCAGCAGCGGGAATTACAATGACATCCGAGGACTGCTGGCCCGATGCTTGTGCCCAGTAGCCAGTACATCAATGACCCCCCCTCCATCTCCTCCTCCTTCCAGTGCTGCCCCCCAGCTCTCCTTACATCTACCCCGTACCCTCTCCCCGCCACATGACTAAGCCGATGCTGGCCCGATGATAGAGGCCGTGCTTGTGTGTAGTAGGCAGTACATCGATCGATGCCCTCATCCTCCTCTTCCTTCCAGTGCTGCCCCCCAGCTCTTCTTACATCTGCCCCGTACCCTCTCCCTGTAATAGGCCTCACCGTAAATCTTGAGCAATGAATGCTACTAGATAGCCGCCGGACGCTGCAGAAAGTTTGTCCCTCCGGCTCGCTGTAGCTCACCGTTCCTATAGTCGGCGTGTTTCTTGTCAGGGCCTGGATTGAGCCCCGGTGTCTTTCCTTTCGGTCTCGGTACTAGCGCTGAGGTGAGGCCTAGTCGTGTGGCGGGGAGAGGGTACGGGGAAGATGTAAGGAGAGCTGGGGGGCAGCACTGGCAGGAGGAGAAGGATGGGGGAGGGGGGTCATCGATGTACTGGTTACTGGGCACAAGCATCGGGCCAGCAGTCCTCGGATGTCATTGTAATTCCCGCTGCTGAACTGCTGTCCCGAAAGCTGCTGCTGAACTGCGCTGCTGCTGGCCCGATAACGGAATAGTACCCAAAGAAGTTGTGTATTGCTGTATTCTCTTAACACGGGTCTCCAAGTCCCCAGACTCAGCGGCCTCCATCTTGTGGGCTTGAGTATCCTGTTACACTATGTGTGAATGCTCTGTGGACACCTATGGCTGATAGGGGAAATGCACAGCAGACAATAGTTACAGCAAAGAAGAGACGAACTTACAGTCAGTTGCAGCACAGCTGGGTAGCGTTCGGCCGGTAGTAAAAGGCAGGTTGTGTAGCACTAGAGGTTTTCCTGATGAGAGACTGAATCAATCAGGGGGAGCTCATGTGCAGCTGAGGGGATAAGCTGAAGGGCAACAGCCGGGAGGAAGACAGGTATCTAGATGCAGGTATGGTAGGAAATGGCAGAACTGTGGAACAAGAGAACCACAGGACTCTTCACAATAGAGGCGGAGAGCTAGAGGCAGCCGAGACAAAGATCTGACTGATACTCAAGCAGGGAGGAACACAGGTGCATTCATTAATATAGCCTCAAGAGCAGGCAAGATGGCCACCGAAGCTATAGCGGCCATCTTACAACGAGGCAGACTTGCCCACAGACAGGTGAAACGTAAAAACAGAACTGGATCCTTACACAGGGATCCCGACCAGATAGAGGCCCAAAGAGTTGTGGAAGTAACATTCCCCCCTAAATAAAGGTAATCCCTAGCTATCCCTGCCTGTAGATCTATCCCTGTCTCACAGTCACATAGTTCACAGTCCCATATGACCTGGATATTAAATCCACTATTCGTATAAATTGGAGGTCACCTGATTTCGGCAGCCAATGGAGTTTTTCAATTTTTTTCAATGCCTCCGTTGTCGTAGTTCCTGTCCCACCTCCCCTGCACAGTTATTAGTGCAGAAAAATCGCCAGGGAAGGTGGGAGGGGATACAAATTTTTTGTGCGTTTGCCTCGTGGTATTTGATTGGAATTGAATACCTCGAACGGCCTGATATTCGATCGAATACCAATTCAATCGAATGCCGTTTGCTCATCTCTAGTCATGACACCTCTCAGGGTCCATGCACACGGAGTAAAGTGGCGCTGATTCTGGCACGATAACTTGCGGCCGAATCAGCGCTGATTAAAAATGACTCCCATTGAGTTCAATGGGTTCCATGTTCCGCACGCAACACATTGAAATCATTAGTTAAAAAGCCTTCCATTGATTTCAATGTGTTCCGCGCAGAACATGGAACCCATTGAACTCCATGGGCGTCTTTTTATCAGCGCCACTTTACTCCGTGTGCATGGACCCTTAAGGTGTCAGAGAAAGATAGACAGGTGTTTAATGTCTATCATTTGTATTCATGAGAATAAAATAAGGGTACCCTTGCCACACCCATGTATAGATGAGAGATGTCAGCAGAGTAGACTTAACTCTTATAGGCCATCTAATAATATTTAACAATCCTATTTACAAATAAAAAATAAAAAATATATATAATTTTTTTTATCTCTGTCCCAGGAGGTCTGCCATATCTCCCTATACCCCACCTCCCCAAGACAACTGGCTGCAGCATGACCCCCCCCCATCTCCAATAGGACAAAAAGATGGGTAAAGGGATTGTTCAGGATAATCCGTTTTTTTTAAAGGGATTCTACCATTAAAAAACTTTTTTTTCTAGGTAACACGTCGGAATAGCCTTTAGAATGGCTATTCGTCTCCTACCTTTGGAAGTGCTCTCTGCCGCGCCGTTCGTTCGAAATACCGGTTTGTACCGGTATGCTAATTAGTTCTCTTGCAGCAATGGGGGCGTCCCCATTGCTGCTTGAAAACTGACTCCAGGGCCGCCTCTATGTTCTTCTGCATCCTCCCCTTCCTTCTTTGGCTTGATGTCGGACGCCTGCGCAGTACGCTCTGTTCGGCGAACTTCGCTGAACATACTGCGCATGTGCAAAATTGACACTATGGCCGCGGGCATGCGCAGTACGTTCGGCGAAGTTCGCCGAACAGAGCGTACTGCGCAGGCGTCCGACGTCAAGCCAAAGAAGGAAGGGGAGGATGCAGAAGAAGATAGAGGCTGGAGTCTGTTTTCGAGCAGCAATGGGGACGCCCCCATTGCTGCGAGAGAACTAATTAGCATACTGGTACAAACCGGTATTTCAAACGAACGGCGCGGCAGAGAGCACTTCCAAAGGCAGGAGATGAATAGCCTTTCTAAAGGTTATTCCGACGTGTTACCTAGAAAAAAAAGTTTTTTAATGGTAGAATCCCTTTAAGGAGGCCAGGGAAGGTGAAAAAAAAACCCAAAACATACTCACTTGTACCGGGTCTTCTGGTGTCTCCGACTGCTGAGACCAATCATTGGCCTCAGCAGCCTAGGTGAAGTAAATGGGACATCAACTCGCAAAAAAACGGGTTGCCGCGACTGCAAGCGGGTGCACTACACCGGCATCCAGCCACGCACTCTGCTCCGACTTAGGCCCAATGAATGGGCCTAGTCCGGAGGAGGGAGTGTCTTCAGGCCGAATCGCGAGGCAAAACGGCCTGAAGAATGAGCATGTCGCTTCTTTTTCCGGGAGCCAGAACAAACCATCTCCCGGAAAAAAGGCCTGAGCGACTCCCATTGATTTCAATGGGAGCCGTCTTTTTGGTCAGGATTTTGAGGCGGATGCGGCCTCCATCCACCAAACTCTGTAGATCTGCACCTTAAGCTATTTGCTGATTTTGATATTTTTATGTATAGTAAATTTCTTTACTCCTTATGCTGTAGGGGGCGTCATTGAACTGTCTGGGAGAATTCTGAGCAGCAACTATGAAGACTATGATTTTAATGTGGACTATATTGAGGGGTATGTACTGTGTGAAAGGGAAGTGTCAACTCATGGGAGTAAGAAGATGAACATGTCCTGTCCTCATATCTGATTCGGTATTTGCTATTAGTTTAGGATTTTTTTAATGCATTTTTTTTTACATTTATTTTCACATACAGTCCTATAGTTATGACATCAGATCAGGACGGATGGATCTCAGTTTGCACTTTGGTTGACAAGATCTCTGCAAGCATGTAAGTTACATCGATGAAGATCGCTTGTGAAAGTCACCATTTCCTTGATGTATCATTCATTATGTCTAACCCTGTTGTCGCCCCCTACTGTTCTACCAAATGGGAAGTGTTATAGTAGAGTCCCTGGACAAATATCAAAAAAATAGTCAGATCTAGTAGTAGTAGAACTAGCTGCTTAGCTGAGATATAGGTCCCAGACACCAAAGTCGCCAGGCGAGATGGACTTTTCTGAATTTGAGGTACAAGTTATCACCACAAAAACTGTACAAAAAATAAAAGCTCCAGAATCAGAATCCAAACCCAAATCCATGATAAACTTACAAGGCAGATCAGAACCAGGAGGATACATCGGGAGAGTGAACGTCCGTGCCAATTGTCAGTTGAGAAGGTAACGTCAGAGCCAAATTTCAAGCCAAGCCATGGGTCAGTTCCAAGAGGTCACATCAGAGTCAGAATCAGAATCAAGAGATAAACTGTTTTCTGGTTTTACGCCAAGGGTCAGATCCAATAGACCAGTATGAATCCACGTAACACAAAAAATCAGGTATGAAATCCAAACTAGGTACACCCTAATAGCAGGCACCTGGCTGAGGAGGAAATGAGTTGAGAAAGCCTTGTAGCATCCAATTGAATAAGCCTAAGAGAACTCTGACATTGCAGAAGCTTTCCAGATCAGCAATAGCAATAGTAACTAAACTGAGATTCTTGACATGGAGAAGAAGATTGGAAAAAAGTTGGATTAGACAGAACCAATACTGCAATGGAGAAATATTTTCTAGAGAGTTTACCCACCTGCTGCCATCTCTAGGGGGAGCTAAAGAGCTTTAAGATTATATACTGAAATATATGCATGTTATTGCATCCTGATTTTTTTGCCCTGTTCTCTATTCATAGTTACCCTATACATGTGAAGGGTGATTTTGGAAGTCTCCAGTGCAAAGCAGAGGGCAGTTACATCGGTGAGAATTTACCTTCAAAAAAATTGTCAAAAATGTATTATACCCTTGCTTTGAATAGGGCAAAGCTGCAATACCCCACACAGGGGCGTAACTACCGCCATAGCAGTGGAGGCAGCTGCCACAGGGCCCGGGACATTAGGGGCTCGGTGACAGCCGGTACCGCTGCTATCATTATACTACAAAGACCCCGGAGTATAATGATCGGCGGACCCGGAAAGGTAAGGGAACATAAAAAACACTGTTACTTACCTCTCCACGATCCTGCCAGGCCTCCTTCCTACTTGTCTGACGTCTCTGACGTCACATGAACCTGGCCTGCTTCCCGGGTCATGTGACGTCCGACGTCATAGAAGAAGGACGGCAGCGGAGAAGACAGCGTAGGAGCCGGGGACAGGTAAGAAACAGTAATTTTTTATGTTTTTATTCCCCGGGTCTCCGATTATTATACTCTGGGGTCTGAAAAGATTGGTGTCCACTATGGGGGATAATACTGTGTGCAGGGGCCACTATGGGGGATAATACTGTGTGGAGGGGCCACTAAGGGTCATAATACTGTGTGCAGGGGCCACTAAGGGTCATAATACTGTGTGCAGGGGCCACTAAGGGTCATAATACTGTGTGCAGGGGCCACTAAGGGTCATAATACTGTGTGCAGGGGCCACTAAGGGTCATAATACTGTATGTAGGGGCCACTATGGGGCATAATACTGTGCGCGGTAGCCACTATGTGGCATAATACTGTGTGCAGGGGCCACTATAGGACATAATACTGTGTGCAGGGGCCACTAAGGGACATAATACTATGTACAGGGGCCACTATGGGGTATAATACTGTGTGCAGGGGCCACTAAGGGTCATAATACTGTGTGCAGGGGCCACTATGGGACATAATACTGTGTGTAGGGGCCATTATGGGGGATAATACTGTGTGCAGGGGCCACTAGGGGGCATAATACTGTGTGCAGGGGCTACTATGGGGCATAATACTGTGTGCAGGGGCCACTATGGGACATAATACTGTGTGCAGGGGCCACTATGGGGATAATACTGTGTACTGGGGCTACTATGGGACATAATACTGTGTGCAGGGGCCACTAATGGATATAATACCGTGTACAGGGCCCACTATGGGACATAATAGAGTGCGGAGGAGGGGGTCGGTCGAGGTCTTCGGCCTCGGTGTCGGTTGGGGGGGGGCATGTCAAAAGTTTGCCACGGGGCCCCGCCATTCCTAGTTACACCACTGACCCCACATAACCACTAGTAAGTCTGGAAAATCTCTTTGTAGTGGTCTGCAGACACAGATCTTGTCCTCCACCATGCTCCTTTGCCCCATGTAGCAGCTATGATGTCACTGTGATGTCACATTTCCATGGCAAGGAAACCTTCAGTATTTGGGTCCCAGTGGTTAATAAAAAATATCAGATATATAATGGTAACATATGATCAAAAGGGATTTCCTAAATCAGATTTTTTTTCTCTAGAAAGACCACCACTCCTGCCTACAGATAGTAGCTGATATTTCAGATTTTTTCCATTCAAGCTGCAATACCAGACCTAGCCTGTGGATAAGAGTGGCGCTGTTTCTGGGGGAAAGAAAAACTTTTTTTCTAAATCTGGCCAATCCCTTTAATGGTGTTTTTTTTTTGTTTGTTTCTTGCCCTACAGGGTCGCAGAACATCACATTTTCTGTGTTCAACAAAGGAAAGTAGGTTCTTCTGTTATAATATGGGGGGAATATTTATGCCATGTCAGACATCTGTGAGCCTCACCAGTCGCCCCTCTACATGTCCAATAGGTGGCACTAGAGGCAAAGTTTTCAACTAATTTTCCAATATATTCACAGGTCCATAGTGAGCAAAGAAGCCTGGAGCATCAGTGCAAAGCAAGAGCTGTTCCTATATCAGACCTTCTCAGGTACAATATACCCAAGTAAGGGGGCGCTGGTGGGGCATGTGACTATGTCTTTGGAATATGGGATGGAAATCCATGCAAACACGGGGAGAACATACAAACTCCTTGCAGATGGTTTTATGCCCTTGGTGGGATTTGAACACCAGGACTCCACCGCTGCAAGGCTGCAGTGCTAACCACTGAACCACCGTGTGGCCCCTTGGGCAATTTTTTTAAGACTTGTTTTGTAAATATTTGCAAGATACACCCACCAGTTTCGTTAAGTTTGGCCCAAATCGGGCACTGGAAGTGCTATTATTATCTCTACAGACCCCAGAATATAATTGGAGGTGCAAGATAAAAAAATAAACCATCATACTCAAAATCATCTCTCACGTCTTCTGGGACCTCTCATGGGCATCTTCCAGTCTTCTGGGACCTCTCATGGGCATCGTCCAGTCTTCTGGGACCTCTCATGGGCATCTTCTAGTCTCCTGGGTTCTCTCATGGGCATCTTCCAGTCTCCTGGGTTCTCTCATAGGCATCTCCAGTCCCCTGGGTTCTCTCATGGGCATCTTCCAGTCTCCTGGGTTCTCTCATGGGCATCTTCCAGTCCCCTGGGTTCTCTCATTCGCATCTTCCAGTCTCCTGGGTTCTCTCATAGGTATCTCCAGTCTCCTGGGTTCTCTCATGGACATCTTCCAGTCTTTTGGGTTCTCTCTTGGGCATCTTCCAGTCTCCTGAGTGATATCAATGGCCCAGGGAAGTCAGCATCATGACACTTGAAGAGACCTAACGTATAATGCTAAATTGTGGATGGTGAATCCCAAAAATCTCAAGTCAGGACAAACTCAAGTTTTTGGAAACTTGAGATTTAATGGGTTTGTCCAGGAATTAAAGATCTCCTGCAAGAGGCTGAGGAAGGTGAAAAAATAAAAACCATACTCACCTATCTCCGGCACTGCTGTCTTGGCCCCCCCAGAGCTTGTTCTGCTGGAAGTCCTTGCCACACATGACCGCTATGGCCTCAGTGATCACAGAAGATCACAGGATTTCAGTTGCATACATCACTGGTGACGTCCTGGGTCCTTTTCTATGATCACTGAGGCCACTGATTGTCCACAGTGGTCACGTGTCGCAAGGACTCCATCGGAACTTCAGGGACAGAGATTTGCAATTCCTAGATAATCCCTTTAAGGGTGTATATACCATCAAAGAAGCCAATACAGCTCTTGAGTTGGGGTCTCCATTTTGGTGGGTTTGTGATCTCACACAGGACAACTACTCTATACAGTCCTGAAAAAGCTATCAAAAAAGGAATGGGTACACGGACAAAAAATGTTGTTCTCTTCTGTCCTACCATGATGGGGTGGGGGAGGTCATGAGGTGGTGGTGGTCCTTGGTTTTCACTTTTGCTTCACTTTGTATCCCATGGATAATATTTATCATTCTGGAGTAATTTTATGTTTCTTCTGATAGAAATCCATTCCGTATATCCAGATGTAGGCGGCGTCGGAGGAGGAACGGACATCACCATCACTGGAGACTTCTTTATGGATCCCGTTAAGGTCAGCATTGCAGGTAAATCACTCCTTTAACCCTCTAATAACCAGTCTATTTTGGGGGTTTCAGATTCAGCAATTTGTCACAAAAGTAATCATTGTTTCATTTTTCAATGACCAGAATTCTATGGGGACTTGTTTTTTGTGGGATAAGTTTACTTTTTAATGGAACATTTACTGTAATTCATCATTGAGGGCTTTGTGCATGCTGGGTATTGTCTACAGTTCACATATGCACTCTCTCTCCTCATATCAGGAGTGCCAAATATTGCCAGTGCCCCCCACCCCCCTCTTTATATGGCATATAATGTCAATGTGCCATAAATCTTTGATTTTCATCTTCCTGAGCCCGCAAGCTTCATGGTCCTAGAAAGAACATAGAGAATATACTTATTACATTGCATTTTCTTTTCCATATAACAGGAAATTTTTGCAAGATCGGATCCCTGTCCCCACAAGTCATCATCTGTACAACGCCCCCTTCTGGACAATATGTAAAAGCTCCACATCCAGGTAGTGCTCTGCGATATCTCTTTGATGGTATTTTTAATATTGCTTTTTTTTTCTCTTTTTTCCACCCATAAATTAACAATTCTTACATTATAAAGTAAAACAATTAGAATAATATGAGCTGACGCATGGGGAAGAGTATTTAGGGGAGGGGGTAATATTGAAACCATGAAAATTAGTGACAACTAGGATTTGAGCTATAGGGGGCTGAGCTAATTGATATTCCTTTATAGGCAGACTAGCCTCTGCCCGCGGGTTGTTGGCGTGGATGATCCGCCTATATTCAGCAAATTGCTGCCGTCGATAATCCGCCTGCTCCGGCGTTTCGGCAGCTCTCAATTTCACCTGGCACTGAAGTTGTTCTTCGCACCGTGCCTGTAATTGTTCCGGCATCTCAGCAGCTCGTAGGGACGCCATATAATGAACATGTTGTTGGCATTGATGATCTCCCTCAGCTCTGCTTGAGGAGATCTCTGTGACTTCTGGCTTCCTTCATAGCTCTTGTTGTTTGCAACAAATTAGATTTTCTTTTTCCAGGCATGTTTAAAATTGGCAAACTGCCAATTTGGATTAAAGGTGTTTGCCTGTGTCAGTTTGTCAGCACTGCCTGGAGCAGATCAGATAATATGCAAATGTACGTACTGAGGGTTAGCATGTGTTTACACAGAGAGATAACAGCCCTGGGACCTGAGATAAGGCTGCTTCAGGAGCAGTGTAATATAATATGTGAACATAAATTCATAACAGTGGTGAAGCCATGTCATTTACTGGGATAAAAAGTAGCATATGTTCTAATCGAGGTTACAAACTATCTATGTGCCACATTTCATTCAAATCCGTTCAGCCATTTTTGTGTAATTAAGGAACAAACATCCAAACACACAAACATCCAAACTTTTACATTTATAATATTAGTAGGATAAATATAAAACTTGAGACAAGACCTCTCAATACAGACCCAAGTCGAGACCTCCTAAATACAGAGGTCCATAAATTACAAACCCCTAGAGAAGACCAACAAATACAGATCTCATAAATACAAACCCCAGTCAACACCTCCTGAATACAGATGTATTATCAGTATGCAGTAAGCTGCTGAGCTCCCTCTACTGGTGGCCACAGGTAACCAAAATGTTATCAATAACTCAATAAGTAGACCTGCCGTTTAAAGCATTGGGGGAAGAGTAGTGGTCTGGTCATCTCTGGATCTCAAATTCGAGTTGTGCTCTATATTAACCTTTATCACTAATATCTTAATTGACTTAATGAGAATATTCTGTGTCTCACTGCAGGTAATAGAGGATTACTGTACGAGATGTGGGTTGGATCAAATGCTACAGATATGGACAATCTTTCCATTCAAAAGCGCTCAGTGGTGCCCAGTGCAAGTTCACCATCGGATGTCGTTTTAGTTCCAGGGGAGCCATACAGGTATCAGATAACAGGGAACCTGGCAATATCACATAAAGTTACATCAAAGAAGCAGAGAAGTAACTGTAACATTGGTAGGCAGGGCAGTGAGGGGGTTCAGGAAGTAGGGAAGGTACAAAGGGCTAAATATAAGATACTGTCTTAGCTGTGCAATGGATGACTTTAATGTTTCTATAAACTATACATTCTGTACACAGACAAAGATTAAGTGGTTTCTTTGTATGTCCGGAGACGAACAACTATACATTCTGGATACAGTCAGACAGTGAAGCGCAACTCTTCATCAGCCAGTCACAAGAGGATGATGCAAAAGTAGGTATATGAGAAACAAGCAATGAGTACAGCTCTGGAGTATAATACAGGATGTAACTCAGGATAAGTAATGTAATGTATGTACACAGTGACTGCACCAGCAGAATAGTGAGCGCAGCTCTGGAGTATAATACAGGATAAGTAATGTAATGTATGTACACAGTGACTGCACAAGCAGAATAGTGAGTGCAGCTCTGGAGTATAATACAGGATAAGTAATGTAATGTATGTACACAGTGACTGTACCAGCAGAATAGTGAGCGCAGCTCTGGAGTATAATACAGGATGTAACTCAGGATCAGTACAGGATAAGTAATGTAATGTATGTACACAGTGACTGTACCAGCAGAATAGTGAGCGCAGCTCTGGAGTATAATACAGGATAAGTAATGTAATGTATGTACACAGTGACTGTACCAGCAGAATAGTGAGCGCAGCTCTGGAGTATAATACAGGATGTAACTCAGGATCAGTACAGGATAAGTAATGTAATATATTAAAATAAGAAGAAACATAACATGAACAAGATACATTAACATGCCCTACAAGTATGTTCACACAATATGGCTTATGTGTAAGTGTAGGGAAATGTAGAATCCAAAATATTGCTCAATATAATGGTATTGGTCTATAGGTTGAAGTTGCCTCCATACCGCATGGTATTACCACATGGACTGACCATTGGGAACTGGACTGGGATGTTCAATGGAAGCAGAAATCCTCCAAAATAGAACTTGTCAAAGGAAAAAAATATTACATTGAAATGTTACAACGTGGAGTAGGACCAAACGCCAACATGAAAATTGGAGTTCAGATTCACAATACATGGCTGAGCCCAGAAGTTGTTAATACATATCAGAGAGAGGTACATCAGATAGTGGCACAGTCATCCTGGATCCCTGATATACAGGTGAGAGTCAGACGTCTAAGCTTCATCATGGAATAGATACATGAATAGAATAGAATAGAATAGATAAATGTATGATAAATAAGAATATAACTACTATAATACTGCCCCCTATGTACAAGAATATAATTACCATAATACTGCTCCTATGTACAAGAATATAACTACTATAATACTGCCTCCTATATACAAGAATATAACTACTATAATAGTCCTCCTATGTACAAGAATATAACTACTATAATACTGCTCCTATGTGCAAGAATATAACTACTATAATACTGCTCCTATGTACAAGAATATAACTACTATAATACTGCCTCCTATATACAAGAATATAACTACTATAATAGTCCTCCTATGTACAAGAATATAACTACTATAATACTGCTCCTATGTACAAGAATATAACTACTATAATACTGCTCCTCTGTACAAGAATATAACTACTATAATACTGCTCCTATGTACAAGAATATAACTACTATAATACTGCTCCTATGTATAAGAATATAACTACTATAATACTGCTCCTATGTACAAGCATATAACTACTATAATACTACTCCTATGTACAAGAATATAACTACTATAATACTGCTCCTATATACAAGAATATAAATACTATAATACTACTCCTATGTACAAGAATATAACTACTATAATACTGCTCCTATGTATAAGAATATAACCACTATAATACTACTCCTATGTACAAGAATATAACTTCTATAATACTACCTCCTATGTACAAGAATATAACTACTATAATACTGCTCCTATGTACAAGACTATAACTACTATAATACTGCTCCTATGTGCAAGAATATAACTACTATAATACTGCTCCTATATACAAGAATATAACTACTATAATACTACTCCTATGTACAAGAATATAACTACTATAATACTTCTTCTATGTACAAGAATATAACTGCTATAATACTACTCCTATGTACAAGAATATAACTACTATAATACTGCTCCTATGTACAAGAATATAACTACTATAATACTGCTCCTATGTATAAGAATATAACTACTATAATACTACTCCTATGTACAAGAATATAACTACTATAATACTGCTCCTATGTACAAGAATATAACTACTATAATACTACTCCTATGTACAAGAATATAACTGCTATAATACTACTCCTATGTACAAGAATATAACTACTATAATACTGCTCCTATGTACAAGAATATAACTGCTATAATACTGCTCCTATGTACAAGAATATAACTGCTATAATACTACTCCTATGTACAAGAATATAACTACTATAATACTGCTCCTATGTACAAGAATATAACTGCTATAATACTGCCCTCTATGTACAAGAATATAACTACTATAATAATGCTCCTATGTACAAGCATATAACTACTATAATACTGCTCCTATGTACAAGAATATAACTACTATAATACTGCTCCTATGTACAAGAATATAACTGCTATAATACTGCTCCTATGTACAAGAATATAACTACTATAATACTGCTCCTATGTACAAGAATATAACTACTATAATACTGCTCCTATGTACAAGAATATAACTGCTATAATACTGCCCTCTATGTACAAGAATATAACTACTATAATAATGCTCCTATGTACAAGAATATAACTACTATAATACTGCTCCTATGTACAAGAATATAACTACTATAATACTACTCCTTTGTACAAGAATATAACTACTATAATACTACTCCTATGTACAAGAATATAACTACTATAATACTGATCCTATGTACAAGAATATAACTACTATAATACTACTCCTATGTACAAGAATATAACTACTATAATACTACCTCCTATGTACAAGAATATAACTACTATAATACTACCTCCTATATACAAGAATATAACTATTATAATACTACCTCCTATGTACAAGAATATAACTACTATAATACTACTCCTATGTACAAGAATATAACTACTATAATACTACCTCCTATGTACAAGAATATAACTACTATAATACTGCTCCTATGTACAAGAATATAACTACTATAATACTGCTCCTATGTACAAGAATATAACTACTATAATACTACTCCTATGTACAAGAATATAACTACTATAATACTGTAACCTTTTACTTTAATTGCATTAATTCCAGTTTATTTTACTTGATATCATGCCACTGTTTTGTTCTTCAGAAGTTAACTTTTAGTGGCTTAGGACAAGTCCAGTTCTGTTGGGGTAACAAATCCAGTAAAGCCATTCTTACAAACAGCACCATGGAGCAGGTGAGCACTTTTACAGCATCAGGCAGTCATTTCAATTTTGAGGGAGAGTGACAAATATATAAATCCTCACTTTCCATTTGTGGTCCCCTAGATTCAGGCCGTCATAGAGGACATGCTCTCCGTGTACTGTGAGTCTGACATATCTTCAGAAGATTTATCCTTTTATGGTGGCTTTGAAAATGGTGAGATGTAGGTGACAATGGTCGGTGTCAGATGTGTTTTATAACTTTTCATCCACTTTTGATGAGAGACCATTTTTATTGACTTCTATGGGATGTAATACTTGTATCACAGGGATGTTTTTGACATCTTCATAGTCCCACTTCCATGTTTTCTCACTCGTGTTCCATGATTTGATCTTTATCATGGTGAAACCAAAGGATTTTCTAGTTGATGTAACAATATTACATACTTAATTCCAAACTATTAGTAAAATCTCTGCAAATTGTCAATAAAAGGTGACTAACCCCATAATGGTGGCCAGATTGAACAATAACCACCTTTCATGCAGTGTTTTAAAATAAAAATTTGTGAGGCTCTTGCTCTTATCCGTGCTTTCGGTATCTTTTAGGGATAAATATAACTGATATAGAAGGAAAGCGCTCCTCGTGGGTGGAGCCATATTGTGGTAGATACAGTGCCTTCATGCCTAAGTATATTGTGAAAAGTTCTCAAGCCATGAAAACCACTTATGACTTAAGGATGTATCACTATGTAAGTATATTCAGATCTACTTAGGGTGGGTTTTGGCCAGATCTCAGGACCAGACCCCAAAGGTCTCATTTGATGAAGTTATCTACGAGAGATGGGCAAACCTCTCAAGATTTTTTTTATGTTCAAGTTTGGCAGCTCGTTTCTCCAGTTTGCATTGGGACGAACAAGATCGGTACAAACGACATTTGAAATTGGGTTAAAACATAGTGTAGAACACTGTCAGGGCTCTTAGGAACCTATCTATAAAACATAGTGTAGAACACTGTCAGGACTCCTAGGAACCTATCTATAAAACATAGTGTATAACACTGTCAGGTCTCCTAGGAACCTATCTCTATAACATAGTGTAGAGTAGTCTTAGAGCTCCTAGGAACCTATCTATAAAACATAGTGTATAACACTGTCAGGTCTCCTAGGAACCTATCTCTATAACATAGTGTAGAGTAGTCTTAGAGCTCCTAGGAACCTATCTAGAAAACGTAGTGTATAATACTGTCAGGTCTCCTAGGAACCTATCTATAAAACATAGTGTAGAACACTCTTAGGGCTCCTAGGAACCAATTTATAAAACATAGCGTAGAATACTCTTAGGACTCCTAGGATCCTATCTATAAAACATAGTGTAGAACACTCTTAGGGCTCCTAGGAACCAATTTATAAAACATAGCGTAGAATACTCTTAGGACTCCTAGGATCCTATCTATAAAACATAGTGTAGAATAGTCTTAGGGCTCCTAGGATCCTATCTATAAAACATAGTGTAGAACACTGTCAGGGCTCCTAGGAACCTATCTATAAAACATAGTGTAGCATACTCTTAGGGCTCCTAGGAACCTATCTATAAAACATTGTGTAGAACATTCTTGGGAGTCCTAGGAACCTATCTATAAAACATAGTGCAGAACACTGAAATCAAATCATACAGACTTTATTGGCACGTCCGAATAGGTATTTGGCATTGCCGAAGCTAGTAAAGTGTGTGTGTGGGGGGGGGAGTTGGAGTCGGGGGAGGGGGGGTTGGGGGAAGACTGGTGGGTATGGGGGGATGGGGTGGGTGGTTTGGAGTATAACAGTCCATGGGGTCTCATCTTCCTCTTAGTTGGTGACAGCTGTATGGGGTGGGGGGGTGATTTGGGGTATAACAGTCCGTGGGGTCTCATCTTCCTCTTGTTTGGTGACAGCTGGACACATATTGGGCAGCGATCTCCACAGTGGACTCCTCTTCTTCCAGTAGGATGTAGAGTTTCCTCTTCTAGGAACCTATCTATGAAACATAGTGTATAACACTGTCAGGGCTCCTAGGATCCTATCTATAAAACATAGTGTAGAACACTGTCAGGGCTCCTAGCAACCTATCTATAAAACATAGTGTAGAACACTGTCAGGGCTCCTAGGAACCTATCTATAAAACATAGTGTATAACTGTCAGGACTCCTAGGAACCTATCTATAAAACATAGTGTATAACACTGTCAGGGCTCCTAGGATCCTATCTATAAAACATAGTGTATAACACTGTCAGGGCTCCTAGCAACCTATCTATAAAACATAGTGTAGAATACTGTCAGGCTCCTAGGAACCTATCTATAAAACATAGTGTAGAATACTGTCAGGCTCCTAGGAACCTATCTATAAAACATAGTGTAGAACACTTAAGAGACCCCAGATAAATCTACATTTTGTTCACTTTTGTTAAAAAAGAATAACAATTTGAAATATTCAGGTTTAACCCAGCTTGCTACAAATATATTCGCCCATCCCTAGTAATGACAATGTCCATGCCCATGTCCGTTTTTTAATACAGAGTGAAAGTAATAAAAACAACACACTCAAAAATGATTATATTTAACCACATGAGGACCGCCGTACGTAAATTTACGGCCTCATGTGCTGGTACCTAAAGACCGGACTATTGCCGAAATACGTCCGGCCTTTAGGTACCTTTCTGGCAGGGGGAGGGGTGCGGGGGGGACAGGGGTTAGGTGTTACTAACACCTAACCCCTTCCTCCATAACGTCCAGTCGGAACTGAGTCCGACTGGACGTGTTAACCCTTTCGATCGCGCCGTCAAACATCACGGCGCGATCGAAAGGGATCCGCCGACAGGTTAACCCGATCGGCACCCCCCGCGGCGAGATCGGGGGGTGCCGATGTCAGTACAAGGTAGTCTGGGGTCTGGCCAGTGACCCCAGACTACCGGAGCCCCCACATACCTGGTGATCCTGCCAGGCGATGGAGGAAGTGAGCGATGTGTCTCACTTCCTCTGTAGCTTACAGGACACCAGCAGGCTCATGTCCTGCTCGTGTCCTGTCTGCTACTGTGCTGAATCAGCTGATGCTTTCATCAAAGCATCAACTGATTCAAGTGTCCTACAGGGACACATGAAAAAGTTAAAAAAAAAGCTAAAAAAAAAAAAATAAAGTGTATGAAAAAAGTAATAAAGTTCTAAAGTCCAAAAATCCCTTTTTTCTATACAAAATGAATTATATAAAAAAAAGCACTAAAAATTAAAAAAAAGCAATGCATATTTGGTATCGCCGCGTCCGTAACAACCTTTACAATAAAACTGAAATAATATTTAATGTACACGGTGAACGTCGGAAAAAAAAAACGGAAAAAACTCACCGGAAATAATGATTTTTTGCCATCTCATCCTACAAAATATGCTATAAAAAGTGATCAAAAAGTCATAGGCACCCCACAACAGTGCCAATAAAAAGCGCACATTTTCCCGCAAAAAATAAGCCCTCAACCAACACTGTCAACCGAAAAATAAAAATGTTACGCCTCTCAGAAGATGGCGATGCAAAAATCACTGATTTATGTCCCCAAATGTGTTTTTGTTCTGCAGAATTAGTATCGCATAAAAAAATAACATAAATGAGGTATTGCCGTAACCGTACCGACCCGCAGAATAAAGGTCACATGTTACTTATACTGTACCCTGCATGGCGAAAAATTTAAAATGTAAAACTCTATGCAGGATTGATTTTTTTTTTTTTTTAATCCAGCAAGAAAGAGTTAATAAAATGTATTCAGTATGTTGTAGGCACCCAAAGATGGTGTCATTACAAAATGCATCTCATCCCGCAAACAACAAGCCCTTATATGGCCGCGTCACCATAAAAATAAAGAAAATATAGCATCTAGCAATGTCAAGGAAAAAAACCCCCAAAATCGCCAAATTATTAGAACACAACTGGCTGCGGCAGATAGGGAATATATAAGCTGTGCGAGCGAATATCAGGGGACACCCCAGATTTACAGCTTATGAGCGAAAAAACACCAGAAGTGACCCCCAAAGTGACCCCCAGAGCAACTCCCCCAATCATAGGAGCTACTGGGACATAGTAGGGAATTTGGTGTCTGCAATGTCCTCCGCACAGCTTATATATTCCCTCTTCGCCATCCGCTGTGCAGTCACGTCTGGGATACTAATACTCACTACACCCCCTGAGAAATTCTTTGAGGGGTGCAGTTTTCAAAATGGGGTCACTCCTTTGGGGAATCCACTTTTCTGGTACCTTACTGGCTCTACAAACATGACATGGCGTCCAGATACCAAACATCAAAATCTGTACTCCAAAAGCCGCATCGCGCTCCTTCGCTTCTGCGCCCTGCTGTGCGCCCAAACTGCAGTTTATGCCACATGTATGACACATGTATGACACTGGTGTACCCGTTATATCGGACGTAATGTCATATGTGGGTATAAACTGATATTAGGGCACAGCCGGACACAGAAGGGAAGAAGGGTTATTGGGTTTTTGGAGCGCAGACGGTTTGGTTTTTGGATGCCATGACACTTTTGCAGAGCTGAAACGCCAGTAAAGTGGAATCCCCTGATATGTGACCTTATTTTGGAAACTACACCCCTGAAGGATTTCTCCAGGGGTACAGAGAGCATTTAACCCCCAAGTGTTGCTATAACTTATTATCCATAAATGAATATGAAGCGAGGTGAGAGGTGAAAATGACAATTTTTCCAGGAATCCGTCATTTCAGTGCCTAATATGTTGTGCCCGCCTCGTATCAGAGATGAACGCTCTAAAAGCTGTTATGCCCGGGATACCCGCTTACCAGTTTTTGGAGTGTCTCTGCTGACATAAGTTGGGCACAACATATCGGGCACTAAAATGGCGAATCTCTGGAAATTTTTCATTTTTAACTTCTCATTATCAGCTGTGATTTCATTTCTGGAAACTAAATAAATGCAACACTCAGGGGTTAAAAATGCTCGCTACACCACTTGATAAATCTCATCAGTGGGGTAGTGTCCAAAATGGGGTGACATGTCTGCGGATTCCACTTTATTGGCAATTCAGGGGCTTTGCAAAAGTGGCATGGTGTCCTAAAACCAAACTGTGCTCCAAAAACCAAAATAGCGCTCCTTCCCTTCTGTGCCCGGCTGTGCCCAAACAGCCATTTATACCCACATATGGCATTAAGTCCGTTATCCGGGGTACACCAGTGTCATACATGTGGGCATACACCGCTATTTGGGTACCCAGCAGGGTGCAGATGTGAAGGAGCGATATGTGCTTTTGGAGTGCAGATTTAGATTCTTTGTTTTTGGACACCACGTCACATTTGCAGAGGCCCTAAAATTGTCCCTACAAAATGGGGTCACTTCTTGGTGAATTCCAGTTTACTGTCACCTGTGTAGTTTCTAAAATGGGGTCACAATGGGGGGTTTCCATTGTATTGATACTTTAGGGGCTCAGCTAATGCGACATGGCACCTGAGAACTATTCCAGCAACATCTGCTTTCTAAAAGCCAAATAGCGCTCTTTCCATTCTGAGCCCCACGATGTACCCATACAGCAGATTATGGCCACATATGGGGTATTGCCGTGTTAAGAAGAAATTGTGTAACAAACTCTGGGGGGCTTTTAATTCTTCAGCTACTTGCAAAATTAAAAATATGGCGCTAAATGGACGATTAATTGGAAAAAAAAAGTAATTTTTCATTTTTACTTCCCATTGTTAATAAAATCTGTGAATCAGCTGTGAGGCCAAAATGCTCACCAAACTCCTAGATAAATTCTATGAGGGGTGTAGTTTCCAAAATGGGGTCACTTTTAGGGGGTTTCCACTTTATTGGTACACTAGGGGTTCTGCAAATGCGACACGGCACCTGAAAAATATTCCAGCAAAATCTGCCCTTCAAAAGCCAAATAGCCCTCTTTCCATTCTGAGCCCCGCCATGTTCCCATACAGCAGATTATGGCCACATATGGGGCATTTCTGTGTTCAGGAGAAATTGTGTAACGAACTTTAGGGAGCTTTTTTTCTTTATCCTCTTGTGAAAATGAAAAATTTGGGGCTAAATTGACAGTTTGTTGGAAAAAAAGTAAATTTTCATTTTCATGTCCCAATGTTAATAAAATCTGTGAAACAGCTGTAGGGTCAAAATGCTCACTCTACCCTTTGATATGTTCTGTGGGGGGTGTAGTTTCCAAAATGGGGTCACTTTTAGGGGGTTTCCACTGTATTGGTTCTCTAGGGGCTCTGCAAATGCGACATGGCACCTAAAAATTATTCCAGCAAAATCTGCCATCCAAAAGCAAAATAGCGCTCCTTCCATTCTGAGCCCCGCCATGTTCCCATACAGCATACTATGGCCACATATGGGGTATTGCCGTGTTCAGGATAAATTGTTTAACAAACTTTGGGGGGCTTTTACTCCTTTAACCCCTTGTGAAAAGGAAAACTTTGGGGATAAAGTGACATTTTAGTAATTTTTCTTTTACACATTCCAATGTTAGTAAAATCTGTGAAACAACTGTACGGTCTAAATGCTCACTATACCCCTTGATGAATTCCGTGAGGGGTGTAGATTCTAAAATGGGGTCACTTTTGGGGGGTTTCCATTGTTTTGGTACGCTAAGGGCTCTGCAAATGTGACATGGTGCCTGAAAATTATTCCAGCAAAATCTGCTGTTCAAACACCCAGTGTCGCTCCTTCCCTTCCATGCACTGCCGTGTGCCCAAAAATCAGTTTACACCCACATGTGGGGTATTTCTGTGCACGGGAGAAATTGCATAACAAAATGTGAGATGCATTTTCTCCTTTAACCCTTTGTGAATGTGTTAATTTTAGGTCTAAATGAATGTATTAGTGAAAAAAAATGAAATGTCTAAATTTGACCTCCATATTATTTTTATTCTTATGAAATGCTTAAAGGGTTAACAAACATCCCAAATGCTGTTTTGAATAATTTGAGGGGTGTAGTTTTGAAAATGGGGTGATTTATGGGGGTTTCTATTATATAGGCCTTTATAATTCCTTTCAGAACTGAAGTGGTCCCTAAAAAATTAGTTTGAGGAATTTTCTTGTAAATCTGGAAAATTGCTGTTACACTTGTAAGCCTTGTAACGTCCAAAATGAATTAAAAGACGATCAAAAGATGATGCCGATATAAAGCAGAGATATGGGAGATAATATTTATTCATGTATTTGGATGGTATGACTATCTGCCTGAAAAGCAGAGAATTTCACATTTTGAAAATTGCAATTTTTTCCAAATTTCCATCAAATTTGCTAGTTTTTTTATAAATAAATACAAAAATATTGATTAGTGTAACATGAAGTATAATGTGTTACGAAAAAACAATTTCAAAATCACTTGTGTAAGTTAAAGCGTCTCAAAGTTATTGCCATTTAAAGTGACACATGTCAGTTTTGAAAAAAGAGGCCCGGTCCTTAATGTACTTCTGGGCCTGGTCCTTAACCGGTTAATGTGGAGCCCTCAAAAACGTTAATAAAAGCTCATCAAAACATAGTATGTAACCCAAGATTGCACCAATGAAAAGTCCAACTCATTGCAGAAAGAATATGCGCTTATATGGCCAGGTCAACAGAAAAATAAATAAGATATGAATTGTAGAAGGAGGAGTTGAAAAATATTAAAAAAGTTGCTGAGAATTAATGCCCATACTATCTCGTGTCCTTATGGGGTCTAACATGTGGAGCTTCTGCTCTTATAATGGAGGAGAACAATGGAGAACCCCAGTGTGAACTCTTTGACCGTTCAATACCCCATTACCATTCCACCTGGCCATAACTCTACACATTATGGGATCGGAAGGGCTAGTTTACTTTTTAAGTACATTCATGGGCCGCTAAATATAGTCTCTTGACTCATCTCTAGGTATGTTTCGCGTATAAAGGATATTTGGACGACGACTTGTTGGTCTCATTGACGTACAATAGCAGCTCTCTAACTACGATGACCAAAAATTTTACCTGTCGATGGAAATTTAATGACAACAGTCCAGATGGGTAAGAAATATCCCCCCAAAAAATTAATTAAATCTTTACTCTCTTTGTTTCCAAAAATAAAAATAAAAAGTTGAAACTATTTGTAAAATTTGAATATTTCTTGATTATTTTTTTTTTCTATATTTTTTTTGCAGAATTCTAAAATTTTGCCCCAAACCAAGTTCTTAGGGTCTACAATTGGGCGCCTACAGTTGCCTACTCTTAATCCTGCTCATGCGTGTCTAGTTATTGGGTATAAGGGGAGCGGTTCTGTCAGGCCTGGGTTCCTAAAGGACTAAAGGTCCCTTTGCCACATAGAGGGTGTCTGAACTAAAATTATACATAAGGTTTGGAGACCCTGGTACAGATTTTGCGTAATGGTCCTCAAGGACAATGGAGCATGGAACTGGAACCATCTGCTTCCAGTTCCATGCAGTGTACATTACAGGCTGCGTTGGAAGTAGCCCCAAATAGATAAACCATGTGAGGGCCAACTGTTGGAGGCCGTAAGGTTAGAAGAGGCCATAAATAAAAATTCCTGGACAACCCCTTTAATCACAGTATGTGACCATAAACTGAACATCTGCCACCTGATATCCCAGCTGCCCACAGGGCTATAGAATAAGGATGAAATGTGGACAGATAATGGTCCCTGTGCAAAGACCTATCTCTGATTTTTGAACATCTTCTCCACAGATGGAATTATGGCTGCATTAATCTCTGGATGTGCCTACAACATTCCTTGGTGGATGTACATGAAAAATCCTCCATATTTGTAGATCAGATTCTATTACTACAAACAGAAAGTGAAGAGAAACATTGGTATTTTATTGATGAAATCATCATTACAAATAGAAGCGTAACAGGTAACATTTTCACTCACTTATCCTTAGGGCACTTAATAATATTCATCTACTTATACTAAGGAAACTTGGTAATACTCATCCTATTATACTGTGAGAGCTTAGTAATATTTAGTCTCTTATACTAAGGGAATTTCATAATACTCATCCTATTATACTGTGAGAGCTTAGTAATATTTAGTCTCTTATACTAAGGGAATTTCATAATACGCATCCTATTATACTAAGGGAACTTGGTAATGCTCATCCTTTTATACTAAGGGAACTTGGTAATACTCATCCTCTTATACTAAGGGGACTTGGTAATACTCATCTTCTTATACTAAGGAAACTTAGTAATATTCATCCTCTTATACTAAGGGAACTTAGTAATATTTAGTCTCTTATACTAAGGGAATAAGGGAACTTAGTAATATTCATCCTCTTATACTAAGGGAACGTAGTAATATTTAGTCGTTTATACTAAGGGAACTTGGTAATAGTCATCCTTTTATTCTAAGGGAACTTGGTAATACTCATCCTTTTATGCTAAGGGAACTTGGTAATACTCATCCTTTTATGCTAAGGGAACTTGGTAATACTCATCCTCTTATACTAAGGGAACTTGGTAATACTCATCTTCTTATACTAAGGGGACTTGGTAATACTCATCTTCTTATACTAAGGAAACTTAGTAATACTCATCCTCTTATACAAAGGGAACTTTGTAATAGTCATTCTCTTGTACTTAGAGAACTTGGGAAGAATATGCAAATCTGCCTTCCATGATGTAATTAGGAAGACAGTTGCTGCCTCAGTATTGCAAACCAATAGAGGGCGCTCACTGGAATGTGCAAGCCTGTCTTATGACAGGATTCCAGTGAAATAACCCAATGATAGCTGCTCCCTTTAGCATCATGTCCGACCTTCCAAGAGGCCTTTGTTTTGCAATGACGCTGGGATTATTACCAGGTTATAGTCTCTCAATCGAGGACAGCTGTTTCGATCTACTTGGATCTCTTCAGCTCGATCGAGCTAAGGAGTGACAATATCCCCTTAGAGAACTTGGTAATACTCATCCTCTTATACTAAGGGGACTTGGTAATACTCATCTTCTTATACTATGAGAACTTAGCAATATTTAGTCTCTTATACTAAGGGAATTTGATAATATTCATTCTATTATACTAAGGAAACTTAGTAACATTCATCTTCTTATACTAAGGGAATGTAGTGATATTTAGTCGCTTATATTAAGGGAACTTGGTAATAGTCATTCTTTTGAACTCAGGGAACTTGGTAATACTTATCCTCTTGTACTAAGGGAATTTGGTAATACTCTCTTATAAGTCCTCTTTTACTTAGGATAATTTAAGACTATTGAGATAAATCTATATCATAATATATTCATATATGGCATAGCTGGATTTTTCATCTGTTTCTTTTGTGTTATGTTGTGTTGTGAAATACTGTAATGTACTGAACAGGATTTATTGAGTTTATTAACAAGTATTTAGATTATATTTATTTGTACCTTAAATGATAGAACTAATTCTTCTTTGTTTAGTTCACCAAGTGGATCCTAAACAAGTGTTTCCTGGAGGTCATCATCTCATCAGCACAACTATTACTGGTAGTTACCCATCTTACAATCTGACCGCCCTGGTGGCCAACTGTGGTATCAATCTTCCACTTATAGAGTTATGGTAAGGTCATCTGATTCTATTTTTTTCTAGTTGATTTTTAACCCCATGGTATTAAATGAGATCTTCTGTTAAATCCAGTGGTGCTTCTGTAAAATCCATTGGATGTGATCGCCATGTCCAGAAGCTAAGGATGGGAGCGGAAGATATAATTCTAGAAGTTACAAGGTTACAAGCAGCAAGTCCACCAATCGGGGGCACATTTTCTGTCCATTTATCTAGCACTATCATATCAGGTAGGAATTGGCTGACTTTGTCTTATGATAGGTGTCATACATTGCTCAGTTTTCCACCAAAGGATCAGAGAGTGAAGAGGACCCAACTTGACCATACAGTTCATTGGCTTAGGGTTCTATTTGACCATCTATCATGTATGGGGTCACCAGACTTTCCCTCGCAGATGTCAGGTAAAAAAGACCAAGGATCAGGAGATAAACTGCATATATGGAGGACTGAGGAATAGGGTTGAGCGATTGGGATCGGAAAAGATCGGATTTCGATCGGCGATCGAGTAAATTTCACGATCGAGATCGGAATTCCAACCCGATCTTTTCCAGCGGGATCGAGATCGGAGGTTATCTCAAGATCGGCTCAACCCTAAAAGAGACTTTTCCCATAGAGAAGCATTGACTAGGGTTGAGGATCGGGTTCGGAAAGGATCGGACTCTGATCGGCAATCGAGCAAATTTCATGATCGCGATCAGGATCGAGATCGGCTGGAAAATGATCGGAAATCGGATTTTAAAATCGATCTTGAAATCTCAAGATCGGCTCAACCCTACTGAGGAAGCATTTGGTTGACAACTGTCTATAGGGGACCTTTACCCATTACACGTTCACTCTAGCCCACATTGTAGTCTACATTATAGTTCTTCTCTGTTGCTTGGCCAAGGTCAAATGGGCTTTTTCCTACTTATGCAACCCAGCCAAGAGCACCCACTGTCTTAGTTATATTAGAGCTTGTAGTAGGGGCCAACATTTTGTCCTGTTTCAATGACATATCCAATTGCTCACATTGACTTCACATGGATATGTTTATCCATCAAAATAGAGGGACAAAAGGTCACGGTATGGACAGGGTATGGAGATTGAGCAAGGGTTAAGAAACCAAGGGTTAGGAGACCAACAAGCCACTTAGGTAGGGATTGCAGAAGGATGCAGATGGAAGGGGCATTGAGTAGTAACTGTTTTTAGGGGTTAGGTAATTGACATCATTCCCACCAATGGTCCAGCCATTGGAGCTACCTGTCAACACTTTAAACTTCTGGTTGGAAGGTTATTTATTAATGTGCTCATCATGGCACCCTGAGGAGGGTCAATCCTGGTTGGTACTTACTGAGGTGGTTTCCTATTGCAAATATGGCAGTGCCTCTTCAATGATGTGACTGAGACCACAGTTGGTGTTTCCCATTAGGGACGTCCTGGAGAACAGGTCCAAAAGTTAACCTTTTGCATTGAGAAAGGGAAATTGGTAACATGTTATGGGAAGTATTATGGTATAGACAATCTATATTACCCAAGTCTAGTTTATTACACCAGCAAATGATGGTGGTGGAGTTGGACAACAATACATCAAAAGTCTTCTTTTGAAGCTAGAAATATATATTGATATTTCCTTCATTACTTCTCCTCTTGGCTTAAACAACATATCTTGAGATCTGTTTTGTGATATATAGCTATAAGCATGTTGAGGAAACCCTCAGACTCTACCTACTAAAAGCCTTCATGGACACCATGATGAAAAGTTCTTACATTAATGGACCATTCTTGGACCATTTTGACTACTTGTCCATGTCTTCTAGGAATCCCAGTCCACGTCTCTCCTAAACATCTCAGAGATTTACTTATCAGTAATACGGATGATGTCACTCGTCCTTACATCAACGTCAGTGATTTTACCATCACCAAAGATGTAAACACCTGCCACAAAATCATTTGGACCTTGACATGGAAGAACATGACTGGAGATCTTCCAAATTTCCTTCAGGTTTGTTCTTCTAAGGTTTTGCATAGCCTTAGGCTGTATTCACACAGAGTAACGCCAGGCGTTTTTTGTGTGCTTTTTGCACATAGCGCCGCGTTTACGCCGCGTAGCGCCGCGTTAACGCCGCGTATATGCCACGTTAACGCCGCGCTATTTAGCGGTGGCGTTGCCCGGCGTATACGCGGCGTTAACGCGGCGCTATGTGCAAAAAACACACAAAAAACGCCTGGCGTTACTCTGTGTGAATACAGCTTAGTTTGCATTACTTGATAACTTTTACCTGTTTTCAGACAGGGGTGTAGATGACCAGAGAGGAGGAGTTGGGTAGATTTTGGAGACACATGGAGGCCAGCTTTTGGAAACCTCATGGTTGGAACTGTATAAGAGTTCTGTGACTGTATGTTTTTGTTGCTTTTCATAGAAAGATCATTTCTGGTTGGCATTTTTTGGTAAATCTTCATGTTAAATTTTTTTAGAATGCTTAGTTAAATTTTATCAACTTTATACATGTTTTAGACGTTTTTTTAGCTATACATTTTTATATGGTATCTGAACTAGGCTGATGACCATGACGCTGGCCTTGATGGACAAAGGTAAGATGTTCTGCTTCCTTTGTCCTCACTCTTTTTAATTGTTGACAATTCATGTAGGAGTATGGTTGTCATACATGTAACAGGAACGTAAATTTTTTTTAGACAAGTGTGGAAAAATTCTGCAAAGTAAGAATACTTTCAGGAATATACATGTTAAAAGGTTATTTTTGCCAATTAACAAAATGGAATATTTGGTGTGATCTTTGCCCTATGGAGTACGAGTCCTGAAAATGAAGATATGTCCCCTGCAGATATAGCTCTGATCTCAACATCATCCAGTCTGTCTTGGATAACATGAAGATATAGATGGATTGGATCAAGCCTACATCCATAAAAGATCTGTGTTCAGTTCTCCAAGATGGAAGAACTTGCCTATTGAGAAGTGTACTGAGAAGAACTGATGGAAGGTAAAGGTCACACCAAATATTGATAGGATTTAGACTTCCTCAATTTGTTAATCGGCAAAAATACACTATTAACCCTTCTATTTCTGGAAGCATTCTTACTTTGCAGCATTTTCCTACACCTGCACAGTACTGTATGCTACTCTGTAGGTTGTGGTTACGGAAGGCTATGGATACTGGATATTTAGTGAATATACTGAGCATAGTCTTAAAAATGTGTTTATTGGTGCTCAGTTGTCACATAAGATCTCTGCCCAATTGTAACTGTAATATTGCATTATATTCATTCATCATTATTACATATATACAGGTCTATGCTGAGAACCTCACAGGCCTGGAACCTTCTATCATAACAAGGGTCGTCTGTGATGGTGGTGTATTTATATGGCCAATATTCGGAGACATGCTCGCTTCTTCAAACCTCCTGCCTCAGGTCAATAAAACCACAGTATCCTATTCTGTTTGCTAAAAGTATTCTATTACATATAGCAGTGTAGTTTATTTCTCAGTAATCCTGGGCGGTCGGTGGGATTAGATATAATTGTCCCTCTCTTATTTACTTCTTATGTAGTGCCAGGGTCATTTTGTCTTTCTCAGTACATTGATAAACAATAGAATTTTCATGGATTGTTCTATTACCTACAGCTAGTTTTTAGTTTATGTTGTAATGTTAGTTAGAAACATTTTCTCTCCGCAGGTCATTGTCCATGTGAATGATATCCCAGCCCAGTGTTCGGGGTCCTGTTCTTTCCAGCATCTTCTGAATGTAACTCCTGTAGTGAGAGACATCCACTATACTGCAGGTATCCCCAATACATATATGTTGAATATAACTATTATAATAATACTGACCATATGTACACAAATATAGCTACTATACTACCTCTTATATACAAGAATATAACTACTATAATACTGCTCCTATGTACAACAATATAACTACTATAATACTACTCCTATGTACAAGAATATAACTACTATAATACTACTCCTATGTACAAGAATATAACTACTATAATACTGCTCCTATGTACAAGAATATAACTACTATAATACTACTCCTATGTACAAGGATATAACTACTATAATACTACTCCTATGTATAAGAATATAACTACTATAATACTACTCCTATGTACAAGAATATAACTACTATAATACTGCTCCTATGTACAAGAATATAACTACTATAATACTGCCTCCTATGTACAACAATATAACTACTATAATACTGCTCCTATGTACAAGAATATAACTACTATAATACTACTCCTATGTACAAGAATATAACTACTATAATACTGCTCCTATGTACAAGAATATAACTACTATAATACTGCCTCCTATGTACAACAATATAACTACTATAATACTGCTCCTATGTACAAGAATATAACTACTATAATACTGCTCCTATGTACAACAATATAACTACTATAATACTGCTCCTATGTACAAGAATATAACTACTATAATACTACTCCTATGTACAAGAATATAACTACTATAATACTACTCCTATGTACAAGAATATAACTACTATAATAGTACTCCTATGTACAAGAATATAACTACTATAATACTACTCCTATGTACAAGGATATAACTACTATAATACTACCTCCTATGTACAAGAATATAACTACTATAATACTGCTCCTATGTACAAGAATATAACTACTATAATACTACCTCCTATGTACAAGAATATAACTACTATAATACTACTCCTATGTACAAGGATATAACTACTATAATACTACCTCCTATGTACAAGAATATAACTACTATAATACTGCTCCTATGTACAAGAATATAACTACTATAATACTGCTCCTATGTACAAGAATATAACTACTATAATACTACCTCCTATGTACAAGGATATAACTACTATAATACTGCTCCTATGTACAAGAATATAACTACTATAATACTGCTCCTATGTACAAGAATATATCTACTATAATACTACCTCCTATGTACAAGAATATAACTACTATAATACTACTCCTATGTACTAGAATATAACTACTATAATACTACTCCTATGTACAAGGATATAACTACTATAATACTACCTCCTATGTACAAGAATATAACTACTATAATACTGCTCCTATGTACAAGAATATAACTACTATAATACTACTCCTATGTACAAGAATATATTTACTATAATACTACTCCTATGTACTAGAATATAACTACTATAATACTACCTCCTATGTACAAGAATATAACTACTATAATACTACTCCTATGTACAAGAATATAACTACTATAATACTACTCCTATGTACAAGAATATAACTACTATAATACTACCTCCTATGTACAAGAATATAACTACTATAATACTGCTCCTATGTACAAGAATATAACTACTATAATACTGCTCCTATGTACAAGAATATATTTACTATAATACTACTCCTATGTACTAGAATATAACTACTATAATACTACCTCCTATGTACAAGAATATAACTACTATAATACTGCTCCTATGTACAAGAATATAACTACTATAATACTACTCCTATGTACAAGAATATAACTACTATAATACTACCTCCTATGTACAAGAATATAACTACTATAATACTGCTCCTATGTACAAGAATATAACTACTATAATACTGCTCCTATGTACAAGAATATAACTACTATAATACTGCTCCTATATACAAGAATATAACTACTATAATACTGCTCCTATGTACAAGAATATAACTACTATAATACTGCTCCTATGTACAAGAATATAACTACTATAATACTACTCCTATGTACAAGAATATAACTACTATAATACTACCTACTATATACAAGAATATAACTACTATAATACTGCTCCTATGTACAAGAATATAACTACTATAATACTGCTCCTATGTACAAGAATATAACTAAAAATAAATAGATAAGAAAAATAAGCATATAGCTCACCACCTCCAGTTAGCTTGATAAGTCCTTATAATTCCTGGGTGCACGATCCTGGCCTCTGACTAAGGCACTTTGTAGTTGAAGCATATAGAAAAGGATAGTAGGATCCGCTCGACCAGGTAAGTTAAAAAATAACTTTTAATCCGACATGGTTAAAAAACACACAAAAGAAAATAGATGTGAAATGACAAAAAAGAAGAAAAATGGTGATTAAAACCACATTCTGATAGCTCTAGCTGACGCGTTTCAAGACACAAGGTCTCTTACTCATAGCTTTGCTTCTACTACTATAATACTACCTCCTATGTACAAGAATATAACTACTATAATACTACTCCTATGTACAAGAATATAACTACTATAATACTACCTCCTATGTACAAGAATATAACTACTATAATACTACTCCTATGTACAAGAATATAACTACTATGGTATTATAGTGACGCACGATTGATGTGCTGTTATTTTGTTCGCACAGGTATCAGCTGTGATTTACTGGTTAATATTTTGGGTTCTGGATTTGCTGAAAGTCCATTGGAATTGAAAATAAGGATAAATCAGACTGACTGTAGTGTTATTGACACCAACACATCCAGCATAATGTGCTGCATTGACACATTTCTGCCACTAGGGAAGCACCAAGTATTCATTCACATGAAATCTCCGGGTTTTGCCACAAATGGAAATGGGAGTAATATTTATCTTCATGTAACTCCAAAACTTTTTGCTCTCGCCCCATCTGTCTTTCCACAAACTGGTGAGTTGGATGTAATATCAGAACTATGCAATATTGTTATACTTTATTCTGTATTGTAATATCTTAAGGAAACATCCTATGTAATTGCTAAACCTTTTACCAATTGGTGGTGCGGTAGAGTGGGCTTCACATTTACAGCACACCATGTGGTCAGGAGTGGTATTGCACAGATAATTTTATTAGTTTTATTTATTGGCAGTTTTAGGTTGTAGTCATAACTCAGTTTTATGATTTATTTGACAAGTGATATATTCTTGTAGGAGGTCAGCTGGTGACTTTGAAAGGCATCCTTCTTGATAGTGCAGAAGCAGTGGCTTTTGGGTCTCGACCGTGTCCAATTCTTAATAGTACCTCCACCACAATTGTATGTGTATCACCACCACAGGCACGTATATAAAAAATTATACTAATTATTTGCAACTTATCATTATTATATATTTATAATTATTATTATTTTGTATTTTATTTAATTTTTTTAAATCCTATTGTAATAATAATTCCAGCTTGCTCCATTCACTTCTTTAGGAGTCCCAAGAACAGCTGTGCATGTGCGCATGATGGAAGTTGTAGCTTCACAGCACTGGGGCCTGTCTTTCTAGCTGTATAAGACTTATATATCAATGTATATAAAGTTGAATCATCTTTTTTGTAGTCGGATAAGGGTCACATCATTTGATGTAGTAAATATGATCAGTCATTGACCGAAAATTTCTGCGACTATTCCCTTATACGCCAGTGTATGTGGTTAAAGACTTAGTACTACTGCTATTATGTATATCACTTGGGGTCTATGACTTGCCAGGGTTTGTGGATGCTCCTCGGGGGTGTGGCTTTACACAGGGCAACTTCCTGTTTGTGAGTAATGTAAGATTATTAGACATTTGGTTACTATCTCTATGCTAACCCCACCAGCGTTCCACCATGTATTCTTTTATTTTTTACAGAAGGACAATGAGTCTGACACCGATGTTACAATTAGATTTGGGCACCAGTGGATCTCTTTCCCAGAACGGATCCGGTTTGATTCTTCCTTAAATCCAGTTATTTTATCCATTACCCCAAATACCAGCAGCACAGTAGGTGAGAGATGTCTGAGTGAAGGAATGTTATCTAATTAATATTTATCATCTTATTAATATTCATCATCTCATTAATATTTATATTTTCATTAATATTGATGTTTTTTTGTTATTTTTTACGGCAATTCCTACAGTGAATATTTTGGTAAAAATCAACTAAAACATATTTAATGTGTAACTTTGTGGGTATTAATAATCCTTTTATTTTTTTTCAGATTTATCGGGTTATTATCAGTAGCTGCCAATCCATTTCGTAAAATTTTGTAATTACAAACAAATAAAAAAAAATTAAATAAAAAAAATAGAAATATATATATATATATATATATATATATATATATATATATATATATGGGTTATATTTCGTATGCACTCTTTCAGAAAATCGTGTCATCTTCATTAATCTGTCAAATTTTGGCAAGACTGCCCACGTGAAGATGGAGGTGATAGTGGACATGGCGGAGGCCAGGATTGTAAATGTAACGTCAGAATGGATAGAAGTGACCCTGCCCCCGCTCCCTGCTGGGAGTTATAACCTGTCTGTTCTTATGAATGAAATCTCACTGGTGGCTAAAGGGTAAATAC
This sequence comes from Leptodactylus fuscus, assembly GCF_031893055.1. Classification (NCBI taxonomy): domain Eukaryota; kingdom Metazoa; phylum Chordata; class Amphibia; order Anura; family Leptodactylidae; genus Leptodactylus; species Leptodactylus fuscus. The sequence continues at coordinate 230,969,450 of NC_134267.1, read as the reverse complement.
AACATTATATCTCTTCTTATATATTAGCAAAGCGGTTGTCCTGACTGAAGGAGTTCTCCGTGGACATTTGGTGTCTGGTCATGGTGGCTTGGTGGATAGTTTTGTTGGCTTGAACCATTGGAGTCTTGGGGTCAAATGTATGTAACCAAGTCATTCCTATAAAGGTGTCATATCTGATAATAGTAGCCATGGTAGTTTGGTGGTTTTTAAAGTTGACCTGGAACACTGGCATCTTGGATTCAGATCTACCCAAGTCTTCCCAAAGGACATCTGGTGCCTGATGGAGGATCAGTGGTTAGAAGAGATTACCTGAATCACTAGATTGCTAAGTGATCATCTAACCAAATTAACTCCATGTTGGGTTTGAACATGGTGGCTCATTGGTTAGCACTTCACTCCTTGATCCAAATCTAAACAGAATGCAATATGTACATTTGAGTCCTGGTTTCGGAACCAAAAAGTCATCCCACATGTGGTGGTTGAGCATGGTGGCGTAGTGGTTAACAGTAGAGTAAAGAGTCTTCAGTTCAATTCTAACCAAGTTTGAGTAGAAGGATTGAAATCCTGGGTTTCCATCTCTATATTCCCATCTCATTGGGCATGTGGTGTCTGAGCATGTTGGCTCAATGGTTATTACTGTTGACTTGAAGAACTGCAGTCTAGGGTTTAAATCTAACTAGGGCGGTATCTCCATTAGTGTTGAAGAACTAAATTCCCAGGTTCAAATGTAAGCAGATCATCTCAAGGTACATGTGGTGTTGGAAAATAGTGGCTTCATGGTTAGAAGAGTTGTCTTGGAGCATTAGGTTCCTGGGTCCAAATTTAGGTAGATCATGTCCAGGTACATATGAAGCCTGAACATGCTGGCTTAATGGTTTACAATAGTTGTCTCGAAACATTGGATTCCTGGGATAAAATTTAAGTAGAACATCTTCTGGTACTTATGGTGGCTTAATGATTAGAATAGTTGTCTTGAAGCACTGGATTATTGAGTCCAAATTTAGTAAATAATCTACAGATATCTGTGGTGAGTTTGTGGTTAGGATTGACACATTGGATTCCTGGGTTCCAATTAGAGAAGATCATCTCCAGGTACATTTGGTGTTTACGTATGGTGGCTTCATGGTTAGGATAGTAGACAACTAGAAGCACTAGATTCCTAGGTCCAACTTTAGTAGATCATCTACAGATATCTGTGGTGGCTTCATGGTTAGGATAGTTGTCTTTAAACATTGGATTCCTGGGTTCAAATTTGAGAAGATCGTCTCCAGGTAAATATGGTGGCTTCATGGTTAGGATAGTTGTCTTGAAGCACTAGATCCATGGGTACAAATTTAGTAGATAATCCGCAGACATCTGTGGTGGCTTCATGGTTAGGATAGTTCTCTTGAAGCTTTGTATTCCTGGGTTCCAATTAGAGAAGATCATCTCCAGGTACATTTGGTGTCTACGTATGGTGGCTTCATGGTTAGGATAGTAGACAACTAGAAGCACTAGATTCCTGGGTCCAACTTTATTAGATCATCTACAGATATCTGTGGTGGCTTCATGGTTAGGATAGTTGTCTTTAAACACTGGATTCCTGGGTTCAAATTTGAGAAGATCGTCTCCAAGTACATATGGTGGCTTCATGGTTAGGATAGTTGTCTTGAAGCACTAGATCCATGGGTCCAAATTTAGTAGATAATCCACAGATATCTGTGGTGGCTTCATGGCTAGGATAGTTCTCTTGAAGCTTTGTATTCCTGGGTTCCAATTAGAGAAGATCATCTCCAGGTACATTTGGTGTCTACGTATGGTGGCTTCATGGTTAGGACAGTTGTCTTGAAGCACTAGATTTATGGGTCCAAATTTAGTAGATAATCTACAGACATCTGTGGTGGCTTCATGGTTAGGCTAGTTCTCTTGAAACATTGTATTCCTGGGTTCAAATTTGAGAAGATCACCTACAGGTACATATGGTGGCTTCATGGTTAGGATAGTTTTCTTGAAGCCCTCGATTCAAATTTAAGAAGATCTCCTTGAACATTTGCAAGGAAATTTAGTGTCTTGCATTGTTGTCTTGAGGTCAAATACCCCATCGTAGGCATAACTGGTTTGCTATCACTCTGTTAGTTCGAATTTCAATCATGAACATTTATATGTATGTACTGAGGTCTACAGGTTTTGACTTTCGATGAGATACGTTTCTGAGTGAAAGCGAAATTTGATTGAGAAATGAATTAGGTCTATCTCTATATGATAATGTTGACCTTGTAGAATATTCATGGTGACCCATCTCAAGAACCTTGGCTGAATGATTAGCATGTTCTTCCAAGACACCTGAGGTATCACATGACCTCCACCACACCACTTCTTTACAATGTCACGGGAGCAATTTTTTGATTTTGGCAAAATGTTTTTGGAGCCGGAAATGTTTCCTTCTCGATCTAATTTGCGCCGTTGTATGTGTTGACCGTGTTATGTATCTCCAAGTTCATATGGACGTAGTGCGGGTGGGAGACTTTGATGACTTCAATTATCCTCTCTGACGATATATGAATAATTAGTGGAATTAATCAGCTTTGAAAAGCCGTTTGAGTCTGTGATGAAAGGAGTATCCCGTGGAACGCTGCTAGCATTGTTGCTGTCGGCAAGGGCGCTGTTTCTACAAGGTGCAATGTGACCTGCAGAAAAGTGACATCATACAGATGACAATTATCATTCAGAGGAAGCTGGTAAAGTTTACTGCGCGGGGAAGTTTCCATCAGCTCTCTCCATGTCTTTCAGGTTTCAGCCAATTATCCGCTATGTTCTGGAAATGTACAACGTGGAACCATGCTGTGGATCCTTCCTGGGTAATGATGTTTTTGTATTTTAATAATATTCTCTGCAAAATATATGGATAGTAACAATCCAGCCATGTGGGTGTCAGATTTGTGGGGTGACCCTATAAATAAGCTTTTTTCCAGAAGGACGAAAGCTAATTTGCATATTTTCCCATGGAGTCCTACTTCATAGCAGCTGGATCTCCTCAAGGAGAACTGGAATCCATCACACCCGTTCTGAAGATTACAAAAAGGGAACGGCAAATACTTACAATGTGGCTCCTTAGTCCACCCCTGAGTATTCTGGTTACTCCTTAATGACTAATACTGGTTGTAGCAAGAAGATAGCATTGACAATACTCTTATATAATCTTCAGCTTCATTAATGACTCCTCCAGCAGAATAGTGAGTACAGCTCTGGAGTATAATACAGGATGTAACTCAGGATCAGTACAGGATAAGTAATGTAATGTACGTACACAGTGACTGTACCAGCAGAATAGTGAGCGCAGCTCTGGAGTATAATACAGGATAAGTAATGTAATGTATGTACACAGTGACTGTACCAGCAGAATAGTGAGTACAGCTCTGGAGTATAATACAGGATGTAACTCAGGATCAGTACAGGATAAGTAATGTAATGTATGTACACAGTGACTGTACCAGCAGAATAGTGAGTGCAGCTCTGGAGTATAATACAGGATATAACTCAGGATCAGTACAGGATAAGTAATGTAATGTATGTACACAGTCACTGTACCAGCAGAATAGTGAGCGCAGCTCTGGAGTATAATACAGGATGTAACTCAGGATCAGTACAGGATAAGTAATGTAATGTATGTACACAGTGACTGTACTAGCAGAATAGCGAGTACAGCTCTGGAGTATAATACAGGATGTAACTCAGGATCAGTACAGGATAAGTAATGTAATGTATGTACACAGTGACTGTACCAGCAGAATAGTGAGTACAGCTCTGGAGTATAATACAGGATGTAACTCAGGATCAGTACAGGATAAGTAATGTAATGTATGTACACAGTGACTGTACCAGCAGAATAGTGAGTGCAGCTCTGGAGTATAATACAGGATAAGTAATGTAATGTATGTACACAGTGACTGTACCAGCAGAATAGTGAGTGCAGCTCTGGAGTATAATACAGGATATAACTCAGGATCAGTACAGGATAAGTAATGTAATGTATGTACACAGTGACTGTACTAGCAGAATAGCGAGTACAGCTCTGGAGTATAATACAGGATGTAACTCAGGATCAGTACAGGATAAGTAATATAATGTATGTACACAGTGACTGCACCAGCAGAATAGTGAGCGCAGCTCTGGAGTATAATACAGGATGTAACTCAGGATCAGTACAGGATAAGTAATGTTAGGTATGTACACAGTGACTGCACCAGCAGAATAGTGAGCGCAGCTCTGGAGTATAATACAGGATCAGTAATGTAATGTATGTACACAGTGACTGTACCAGCAGAATAGTGAGCACAGCTCTGGAGTATAATACAGGATGTAACTCAGGATCAGTACAGGATAAGTAATGTTAGGTATGTACACAGTGACTGCACCAGCAGAATAGTGAGCGCAGCTCTGGAGTATAATACAGGATCAGTAATGTAATGTATGTACACAGTGACTGTACCAGCAGAATAGTGAGCACAGCTCTGGAGTATAATACAGGATGTAACTCAGGATCAGTACAGGATAAGTAATGTAATGTATGTACACAGTGACTGTACCAGCAGAATAGTGAGCGCAGCTCTGGAGTATAATACAGGATGTAACTCAGGATCAGTACAGGATAAGTAATGTAATGTATGTACACAGTGACTGTACCAGCAGAATAGTGAGCGCAGCTCTGGAGTATAATACAGGAGGTAACTCAGTATCAGTTAAACATGGCTTTGTTCTTTAATTTGTACCACACTTGCCTATTGGTTATGAAAAGTATTGCAACTCAACTACATTAAAAACCTGTGGACAATTCTGACCATGGTTTTATTATTCAGAAGATCCCTTGTAACTACCATGATAAAAACTTTCTCATACAATTCGCACCTTCTTTATTTTAGGTGGGACTGTTATCAACATCTATGGTAAAGGATTTAGCAGCAAAACTTCCATTATTTCAGTACATGTTGGTCAAGAATCATGCACCCTGTTGAAGTCTACAGATGAGACTATTACCTGCCAGACACCTCCTTACCACTTTCTTGACGTGAATGAGGAGAACATCAGCGTTCCTCTTATTGTCTACATTGCAAATATCTCCAGAAACAAATTAATTTCTGATTTTCCTGCTGATGGGAACCTTACCTTCACTTACCACAGAGACTTGACACCAACTATCTCCAATCTATCCTGGTCTACAGAAAATAGAAGTCTCTGGCTGACTCTCTCAGGAGCCAATATGACAAATTCAATATTTTTTTTCAAAAATATGGAATCTAAAGAAGTATATGAAATAACCTACAAGGATTTGCAGAACTTGGGCTTTGCAATTCCTCTTGAACACTTCAGTGTTGGAAAATACCATATAAAGGTGTATCAGGCCAATATCGGATTTGCTAACATAACATCGGAGAAGATCTTTGAGCTTGAGCCTCGAGTGTCCTCCTTATCTCCTAGAGAAGGTCCATTGTGTGGTGGGATTGTTCTAACTCTTTCTGGATCTTTCTATAAAACTAATAGTTCTTCAATTTATGTGAACATCTCACAGGATTATGACTGTGTTCTTCAGAGTCTTAGCAATGATGAAGTCATCTGTGTCCTCAAAGTCATTGGCAATGTCAACCTATCAATCCCCACATACGTTCATGTATCAGTGTCTGTCCATGGAATATCTGGACTCTGTGAATCAAACTGCACTTTGGCTTTGGTTCCAGAGCAGACTCCTATAATTAAGAAAGTTCTTTCAAGACTAGAACGGAGGACCCATGTTCTTGATATTTTTGGTGAGAAGTTAACCAGGAACCTCCATATTGTGGTGGACAATGGTCAAAGATGTAATATGGTCTCTTGGAACGAAAAATTGGTCACATGTCAACTAGAAGATACGATTTCTCCTGGGACCCATACAGTTAGTTTCCCATTTGCGGGAGATGGATATTCATGTCTGTCACTAAAACCCTTTAATTTTTCTATTAAACCACAAGTCACTGAGTTCTATCCTTGGTATTTTGGTACCAATGGTGGAGGCTCTTTGACGATAGAAGGTTTAGGACTTCAAGGTTGGATCTCTACTCTAGTTTTCTTAGGAAATGTCCATGTTTGTAAGATAACCACAGCTAATAATACTGTAGTCAGATGTTTGGTTCCACCTGGAAATGGAACCATGAGTATAACGATACAAGTGGACAATGAGAGCTATGCAAGTGGAAATGTCTATCTTGTAGAACCATATACACCTCATGTCCATTCCGTTCTACAGAATGGACAGACATTGAGCTTTACAGTATCGGGGATCTCATCCATAGACAATGTTGAATTCCTAGTTGGAAATCACAAGTGCACCAGTGCTTCTGGAAACTCTTCTTGGGCACAATGCTCTATCCCTCAACTACCAGCTGGAAGATATGAGATCAAATGCCTTGATATCCAGAGAGGTTGGGCAAGGTCAAATATTACTATACAGTTTCCGCTTCAGCTCACCTCACTACAGAACAACATTGGTGAGTAAAGGTTTTTGTCAGTCTTCTGAGTTTTCATATTGTCCTTCAAATGACCTAAAATGTGAAAATTGTGCACAAAATATGAACAACTATTAGTTCTTTCCCAATCCCACTCCATGGGTCTCCTCAATCCTATGACAGGACTTGTTGTCAAATTACCATGATGACATGTCATCCATATTTAGAGACATATGATCGTACTGGCCAATTGGTCATTGACCAACCAAGTGATGGCTTTGGGCAAGAAACATACAGTACATAGATAATACAACCAATGATTGGAAATTGTATCATTGGTTGGTACCTTGGACGCTTCTTGCGTATTGGGCTCCCATGTTGGAACCCAACTTTTCTTTCACATGAAGAAACCCTATGTTGTCCTAACTTAATTGTGAGTAACAAAAGACGAACCTTGCCAGATTTGTTTGAGAATATTTGCAAAAGGTCATCAGAAAAATTATTTTTGGTCCAACCTGGGAGTGTGATCATTGTACGTTGGGTTCTATCCTGGCTTACCAGGGAGGGTGGGCCAAAATTACACTAAAAAAAGGAACATATCTTTCCTTAACTCTACGGTGGCATCCTCCACTATTCTGGTCTTCATCCCTGGTATCAATGTCTCCTGGCTTCTCAGGCCATGGGTGTTAACGTCATTGGCCTGAGGTTATTGCCGAGGCCTATGATTGGGCCTCAGCTCTCACATGGTGGCCATCGATGGAATCTGGTTTCAATCATATAGCGTCAAAACATGATGACGTTGATGGCCTCCATGTGACCACTAAGCCCAGTCACAAGCATCAGCAGTAATCTGGTGTCCACATCTGTGACCTGGGAGAGACAGAAGACATTAAGAATTTCCAGGGACCAGATTGCCAGAGAATTCTCCAAGACAAGGTAAGGTGGGTAAGTTTTCATTTTTTAACACACCCTCCTTGGTCCCCTGAAGAGAACACTGAGTATAATAATGAAATTTGCTAGATTTGTGCCACACAAACTTCAAAAATTTCAGGTTTGGCAGAGCTCAACATTTTTGTAAAATTTCGTTATAAACTGGTTTGCTCATCCTAAGTGTGACTGTTGCCAAAATTTTTCCAAACCGTAATGCCAATGATAAAAATCAAAAACTAGGATCAGAAAGTGGAAAGATCTTCAAGTCAGGGCATTCAATGAATATATTTACTTTCTTGCGTGCAGACTGCCAGGAGAACAGGATGCTCCATATTTCTGGGACTGGCTTTTCTCCCAAAAACACCTTGGTTACCATCTGTGGAACTCCCTGTGAAGTGTCTGACAACCTCACAACGGCCACTGATCTCTACTGCTCCAACTGGAAACTAAACAGTAAGTCTACCAAATACTTGTAACATATACTGCAATAGACCGTAACATGGCAAGTGTAACTTCACTCTAGAAGCAAGGAATAGGAACCCCATGAGGTTACTATGGGACCCTGAAGAGAGGGTACCCAGACCAAGTTCATAGTATTACAGGGATGATCCCATATATATCACTAGGGTAGGTCTTCAATGTTTGACTGGTTAGGGCCTGACCCCTGGGACTGCTACTGGTCCTGAGAATGAAGGGTCTGATGTAGTGCTGAGGCCCTACCATAATCTCTCCCCGCATAGTGGCTCTCCTGACCTGAGGGAAAGGTCCAATGTAGAACTGTGGGCCAACCATAGTCTCTCCCCACACAGTGACCGCTCCTGGCCTGAGGATGAAGGGTCTGATATAAAACTGTGGCCCATCCATAGTCTCTCCCCACACAGTGGCACTCCTACCCTGAGGGAAAGGTCCAATGTAGAACTTTGGGAAGGTGAAGGTGGTGAAGGTGAAGGTGGTGAAAGTACTCAAACATGTAAAACAGAATTAGCAGAATCGGGTCGCAACTATTTTTTCATTTTAGAAGGATGGATGTTGCCTCATGTACTGATCTCACTTCTTGGCTGCGTCGAGTCTGAGAAAGGATTGGTACGTGGGTCGTAGCGGTTTGCACATGATGGGAAATTACATGACACTGATTCTCTCCCATGGGAAAAAATAACACAACTTTTACTATGTTTGAACAATGAATTACGTGTTTGGGGCGAAGAGCAGGAAACAAACGTCGGCGGCTGCCAAGTACAACATGGGCTACGCGCGGTTAATTAAAATAGGCTAACGAGGGTCATAAACACACCGCGTCTATATAGTCATTATATTACCGCAGCATATTCCCACAGGACATACACACTGAGATCTATAGCAGGACAGATCCCACATTATAGGCTGTAGCAAGGCTCTTAAAGGGACAGTACATCAAAGCATGGCTGAGTTGTCATCTCGTCATTCTATATCATTATGTTATTCTTGGGGTTCTCCAAGAACCTGCAAGTAACTTTATGGTCTGTTCTTTACTTGCACGATATAGGCCATTAAATGGGAAATTTAGCACAGCTTTAAAATTTGCAATTTGGGAAATTTTCCCCCTAAAACCTATGGGAGAGTTTTATAGGTATGTTCTGTAACCTATTTAGAAAGGGGGGTAGATAAATGTGTCATCTCCTATTGAGATTGGTGGATTCTGTGTCTTATCTATATATACATGATCGCTGTGATCACCAATGTGCTGTACATGAGGTGTCTGCTGCAAAGAAATCTACAGAAAACAGGAAGTCTCAGCATATTATTTAGATTAGTGGTCAGAGTCATAATGCATGATATTTAGGATTTTTTTAAATATTGACAATAACATTATCAATATTAAAAAAAAGCTCAGTTATTATTATTATTATTATTATTATTATTATTAATATTTTTATTATTATTAATCCCTTGTATACATATTTGGTATCCTCACACCCATATACACCTTATACTACAAGGCTTATAGTAATGTTCGGATCTCATAGAATTTATGGTGATTTTTTTTCGTATCCTTGTGGCTTATGGGACAACAGACCCTTAGTTTTGAAGTGGAAAAGTCCAATAATACCAGTGGCCACTAGGTGGCAGTAAAGGAATGTCGTTTTTTTCACCGTAGGTTCCCAATTTTAGATGCAAAATTTTGTGTGTAAGTATTTTTAACTGCCTGGTGACACTGGATGAGTATGTTCACCATTAGCATATTCTTCATATTACTGTGCCCGCAACCTCTGCAGCAAGTGAACAGTGTTAAAGGGGGTTTCCAAACCTTCCAACGGGTCATCAGTATCTGTCTAGTGGGGGGCCGACACCTGGGAACCCAAAGGATTATCTGCTTTAAGTGGAGAGGTGGTCACCAATCAGTGCTAGATGTTCGGACGGCCTATCCTAGCCTATTATAAAACCCCTTTAATACGCAACAAAAAAAATAAGTATAATAAGAAACACATTTTGTTTTTTGGAATAAGTAAAACTTTATTAAGGCCTTCCAGATGACCATTTTAATTTTTTTTTAACCACTTCAGTACCGGGCCAATTTGTGGTCCAGGACCAGACACATTTTAGGCTTATTTTGTATGTGCGGTTTTGAGGGCTGTAACATTTTTCCCGTATGTCTCAGTCAACTAATTTTTGCGTCTTTTTTCGGGGACACATAGGGCTTTATTTTTATGTTGTTTTTATTTTCGAATGTGTTTTAGTTTTTTTTATATACGAGAAAATAATAGGAGGGAAATTGTGTCTGGTTTTCACTTTATTATTATTATTTTTTTATTTAATAACACAAAGTGTCACTGAAAAACTTTATAAAATAGTTTTTCCTCTCCGTTACGGTAAATTCTATTTTGTATGGTGTCGTCGGGGGTAGGGCTATAACCTTTAATAACGGCGTTTTATTAGCATATTATTTTTTTTTTTATTATTATTATTATTTTATTTACATTTTTTTAAAACTTTTTTATTATATTTTATTTATTTATTTTTTTCAGATTGTGTCCCCATGAGGTGATAAGAGACCTTTGGGGACATCTGATCACTTTATTTTTGTATTGGAGGCTGATTTCCCCTGTAACTGGGGCTGGTACATTTAGCCTCAGTTGCAGGAGGAATACAGCTTCCTGCACACTGTATACACAGTATACAGAGCTGATTTGGGTCCTGTAGGACCCAGCAGCTCTTGCAAGACGCTGCTCCTGGTGGATCACGTGTCCGCCGGGTCAGAGGGCGGCCGCATCATGGCGGCGTCCATAGCCGTGTATACAGTGTCATCTCTCTGGGAGCTCCAGCTGAAGTTACAGCCGGCTCCCAGTTTCAGCAGCTGCACAATCTCGTGCAATAGCTGTGTTCTGATTGGACGTACCGGCACGTCCTGTCAGAACAAGGCAACCACTTCCCGGACGTATAAAGCCTATGGGCGGTCCGGAAGTGGTTAATTAAAAAATAATTTTGTTTATTTTTATTTTTTTTTTCATTGAATGTTCTACATAAACCATTAAAAAGTGTGGGGTAGAATGTAAAAAAAATAAAAATCCTATTGTACTTGAAGAATATTTTAGAACTGGTGACATGATCTGCCAAGTGTATTCACTTTTAGGTCTAGCTGGAGATATTGGGCGCCTTCTTTATCCCTTTGGATAGGCTCCATTAAAAGTCTCCTTAAGCCATTATACCCTCCATACATAGCCTATCTGGTAGAAATCGGTGTATAGGGCTGATTTTTCGTAGGTGTTCCCGAGTCGTAGGGTAAGAAATCAGCCTTGGCCTCCATCTTGCCTACCGATTTATCTAAAATTCTCACATTTGTGCGCCTGCCCATTTGACCAACTAGTGGTGATGGCGGATTAAACAAGTTCAAAGAGGGCCTGGATGCCTTTCTTGAAAAGAACACTATAACAGGTTATGGACTCTAGATTTTAAGGACACGATCCAGGGTTTTTATACTGACTGTTAGATTGGAGTCAGGAAGGAATTTTTTCCATGAATTGGGGCAATTGACACGAGCGTCATGGGGTTTTTGCCTTCTCCTGGATCAACACTGTAGGGACTGTAGGGTTATAGGTTGGACTTGATGGACTCATGTCTTCATCCAACCTCATCTACTATGTGACTGTGTAACTAGAGATGAGCCAAACTCACAAGGTTTGTTTTGAGTCCCAGATCCGGTTCCGGTCAAACAAGTTCAGATAGAAGTCTGGGGGTCCCAGGGGGGCCGAGGGGAGGAGTAAAACGTGCAAAAACATTTATATTCCCCTTCCATCACCTGTTTTGGGCCTCCTCGCAATATCTGGTGCTCTCCTTGGTGTGCAGGGTCACTGCTGAGACCAGTGATTGGGCCTCAATGGTCACATAGACTTGCTGAGAGTCATGATGTCATGACGCTTGACTTGTCCATGTGGCTCAATCACAGATCTCAGTGGTGACCCCGCACACATGATGTCACCATGATGTCTGTAGAGACCCCAGAGTCTAAAAATATACTACGATGCATGTCGTGGCGGTTGTTTTAACTCATCCAAGACAAATCCCCAAATGTAATGTTTGTTAAAAACGGAACAATTTGGGATATTTGGGTAGCGTCAAAGCATTCCACCCATCTCTAGTACCAACCTTTGCCCTATCCTGCAGACCAGCTTCCTCCCCGGTCTTTCCACCCAGCTCAACATGGATATCTCAAAAATCCAAATGTCAGAAATGACAGAAGACGCTGTCTAGGCCCGTCCTTCATTCTTAAACCATTGTCATTATTATGGGGGGAAATATTTTCCTAGGAAACATCACCATACAATATTTATTAATGCGAACCTGCGAGCGTCATTGGCAGCTGGGCTCATGACAAAAGAATTATCAGTCAAGGAAATCTCCTGTCATCTCTGCAGCATGTGATGATATGAAAAAGACCCAGGCTGCCAGAGAACACCGAGCCGCGCGCCGCAGCAGTTATGCAAAATATCTCTAATCCCATTGTTTTCCAGCTGTCTGCATCCCGACCACAAGAGGTCGGATTGTTCCCACTCCATCTGGACAGAAACGTCTCTGCAGGAGCTGAGGAAACTGTCAGGCGAGGGGCGAGGGACGTCAAGAAATAGCAGCTACACGGATACCTTCCTAACCAGCTCCTAATAAACAAGCCATCACAACTGTGCACCAAATCTTGCAATTGTATTGAAAATTTAAAAAAAAAATCTGAATAATATGATATTTAATATGAAATATAATGCTTGACAAAATAATTTTAGTAAATTTTAACCATCTTCTTATACAATTTTAACAAGGCCAATGGTATAGCTATAGGGTATCTAAAGGTAGCAGTTTCAGCCTGACCCAATGACCCTTGTCAATAAGAGCTTACACTCTACAAGAGACAGGACCCTGCCCATAAGAGCTTATATTCTGCTGGAGACAGGGCCCTGCCCATAAGAGCTTACACTCTACAGGAGAGAGGACCCTTCTCATAAGAGCTGACACTATACAGCAGAGAGAACCCTGCCCATAAGAGCTTACACTCTACAGGAGAGAGGACCCCGCCCATAAGAGCTTATATTATACTGGAGAGAGGACTCTGCCCATAAGAGCTTACACTGTACAGGAGAGAGGACCCTACCCATAAGAGCTTACACTCTACAGAAGAGAGGACCCTGCCCATAAGAGCTTACACTCTACAGGAGAGAGGACCCTGCCCATAAGAGCTTACACTCTATAGGAGAGAGGACCCTGCCCATAAGAGCTTACACTCTACAGAAGAGAGGACCCTGCCCATAAGAGCTTATGCTTTACAAGACTGGACCCTGCCCATAAGAGCTTACACTCTACAGGAGAGAGGACCCTGCCCATGAGAGCTTATACTCTACAGGAGACAGGACCCTGCCCATAAGAGCTTATATTCTGCTGGAGACAGGACCCTGCCCATAAGAGCTTACACTCTACAGGAGAGAGGACTCTGCCCATAAGAGCTTACACTCTACAGGAGAGAGGACCCTGCCCATAAGAGCTTACACTCTACAGGAGAGAGGACCCTGCCCATAAGAGCTTATACTCTACAGGAGAGAGGACCCTGCCCATAAGAGCTTACACTCTACAGGAGAGAGGACCCTGCCCATAAGAGCTTATACTCTACAGGAGAGAGGACTCTGCCCATAAGAGCTTACACTCTACAGGAGAAAGGACTCTGCCCATAAGAGCTTACACTCTACAGGAGAGAGGACCCTGCCCATTAGAGCTTGCACTCTACAGGAGAGAAGACCCTGCCCATAAGAGCTTACGCTCTACAGGAGAGAGGACCCAGCCCATAAGAGGTTACACTCTACAGGAGAGAGGACCCTGTCCATAAGAGGTTACACTCTACAGGAGAGAGGACCCTGCCCATAAGAGCTTACACTCTACAGGAGAGAGGACCCAGCCCATAAGAGCTTACAGTCTACAGGAGAGAGAGGACCCTGCCCATAAGAGCTTACACTGTACAGGAGAGAGGACCCTGCCCATAAGAGCTTACACTGTACAGGAGAGAGGACCCTGCCCATAAGAGCTTATACTCTACAGGAGAGAGGACCCTGCCCATAAGAGCTTACACTCTACAGGAGAGAGGACCCTGCCCATAAGAGCTTATACTCTACAGGAGAGAGGACTCTGCCCATAAGAGCTTACACTCTACAGGAGAAAGGACTCTGCCCATAAGAGCTTACACTCTACAGGAGAGAGGGCCCTGCCCATTAGAGCTTGCACTCTACAGGAGAGAAGACCCTGCCCATAAGAGCTTACGCTCTACAGGAGAGAGGACCCAGCCCATAAGAGGTTACACTCTACAGGAGAGAGGACCCTGCCCATAAGAGCTTACACTCTACAGGAGAGAGGACCCAGCCCATAAGAGATTACACTCTACAGGAGAGAGGACCCAGCCCATAAGAGCTTACAGTCTACAGGAGAGAGAGGACCCTGTCCATAAGAGCTTACACTCTACAGGAGAGAGGACCCAGCCCATAAGAGATTACACTCTACAGGAGAGAGGACCCAGCCCATAAGAGCTTACACTCTACAGGAGAGAGGACCCTGCCCATAAGAGCTTACACTCTACAGGAGAGAGGACCCTGCCCATAAGAGCTTACACTCTATAGGAGAGAGGACCCTGCCCATAAGAGCTTACACTCTACAGGAGAGAGGACCCTGCCCATAAGAGCTTACACTCTATAGGAGAGAGGACCCTGCCCATAAGAGCTTACACTCTACAGAAGAGAGGACCCTGCCCATAAGAGCTTATGCTTTACAAGACTGGACCCTGCCCATAAGAGCTTACACTCTACAGGAGAGAGGACCCTGCCCATGAGAGCTTATACTCTACAGGAGACAGGACCCTGCCCATAAGAGCTTATATTCTGCTGGAGACAGGACCCTGCCCATAAGAGCTTACACTCTACAGGAGAGAGGACTCTGCCCATAAGAGCTTACACTCTACAGGAGAGAGGACCCTGCCCATAAGAGCTTACACTCTACAGGAGAGAGGACCCTGTCCATAAGAGCTTATACTCTACAGGAGAGAGGACCCTGCCCATAAGAGCTTACACTCTACAGGAGAGAGGACCCTGCCCATAAGAGCTTATACTCTACAGGAGAGAGGACTCTGCCCATAAGAGCTTACACTCTACAGGAGAAAGGACTCTGCCCATAAGAGCTTACACTCTACAGGAGAGAGGACCCTGCCCATTAGAGCTTGCACTCTACAGGAGAGAAGACCCTGCCCATAAGAGCTTACGCTCTACAGGAGAGAGGACCCAGCCCATAAGAGGTTACACTCTACAGGAGAGAGGACCCTGCCCATAAGAGGTTACACTCTACAGGAGAGAGGACCCTGCCCATAAGAGCTTACACTCTACAGGAGAGAGGACCCAGCCCATAAGAGCTTACAGTCTACAGGAGAGAGAGGACCCTGCCCATAAGAGCTTACACTGTACAGGAGAGAGGACCCTGCCCATAAGAGCTTACACTGTACAGGAGAGAGGACCCTGCCCATAAGAGCTTATACTCTACAGGAGAGAGGACCCTGCCCATAAGAGCTTACACTCTACAGGAGAGAGGACCCTGCCCATAAGAGCTTATACTCTACAGGAGAGAGGACTCTGCCCATAAGAGCTTACACTCTACAGGAGAAAGGACTCTGCCCATAAGAGCTTACACTCTACAGGAGAGAGGGCCCTGCCCATTAGAGCTTGCACTCTACAGGAGAGAAGACCCTGCCCATAAGAGCTTACGCTCTACAGGAGAGAGGACCCAGCCCATAAGAGGTTACACTCTACAGGAGAGAGGACCCTGCCCATAAGAGCTTACACTCTACAGGAGAGAGGACCCAGCCCATAAGAGATTACACTCTACAGGAGAGAGGACCCAGCCCATAAGAGCTTACAGTCTACAGGAGAGAGAGGACCCTGTCCATAAGAGCTTACACTCTACAGGAGAGAGGACCCAGCCCATAAGAGATTACACTCTACAGGAGAGAGGACCCAGCCCATAAGAGCTTACACTCTACAGGAGAGAGGACCCTGCCCATAAGAGCTTACACTCTATAGGAGAGAGGACCCTGCCCATAAGAGCTTACACTGTACAGGAGAGAGGACCCTGCCCATAAGAGCTTACACTCTACAGGAGAGAGGACCCTGCCCATAAGAGCTTACACTCTACAGGAGAGAGGACCCTGCCCATAAGAGCTTACACTCTATAGGAGAGAGGACCCTGCCCATAAGAGCTTACACTCTATAGGAGAGAGGACCCTGCCCATAAGAGCTTACACTGTACAGGAGAGAGGACTCTCAGGTTTGGAGACATAGCAGTGCCGAGTTTGTCACCTGGCCCAGTTTATGGTGATATCATTGTGCGGTTATATAAAGTACTTGAAAGTGTTTTCTGTGTTAGGGTTAATAAAGTTCAATCGATACGTAATTTCTGTGACTTTCCTATAATCTAATTTACTTTACTCTGATTGCCATGAATTAACATATTCTTGGTTATGGCCATGTCCATAACCATCTGCTATAGATGTGTATCGGCTCTGGACCCCCGGGGGAAACCACAGATTGCAGTAGCCCTCACCTTCTGCTGGTCTACTCCAGAACAGGGCAGCTCGGTCCCCACTATTCTCGTCTTGTAGAAATATGGCCACAGGTTCCTCAGTAATGTACCGAAGTAGTTCTTAGCACTTGTTCATGCATAGCAGGGGTTAATGACCGCAACTCTCTAATAACAGACTAACTCTAATGGCTGGGATCAGAGGAAACTCCAATCCCGAATGTGTAATCCTTTGATCGGCACGATCAAGAACGATCATACGATGATCAAGGGGATTCACCACTCTTCTGTCAGAAGGTCCCTTCTAAGGTGGGTAGAAGCCCCATTACAGAAGTTATGCCTCTGCCTGGGGACAAGGGGGCACCTCGTCATTAAAGGGGTTGTCCATAAGTTTTTCATTTTTTAATTTATAGCCTATTCTTAAGCATCTGATTAGTGGGCGCCGTATGGATCCTACCCTTAGGACCTGATCGTTGGGAGCCCATGAGGATCAGCTATTCGGAGGTGCCTCTGGTCTGTATACTATACAGTGCATGGAGACAGAATCTATATAGTGGACAAGCGGCGGTACTGCAGCTCAGCTCCCATTGACTTCTATTGCAGTACTGACGCTAGACCCTTACCCCAAAGACATATTGGTAGGGAATTGTAGATTGCGAGCCCTATATGGGACAGTGTTGACCATGTCCTTGTACAGCGCTGTGGAATATGCTGGTGCTATATTAGTAATCAAATAAATAAATGATATAGGACGAACCTACGACCCATGTGTCAATGGTGACACGCCATGAAATTTAGGGTGATGCACATTGTTTGAACCAAGTGGTAGCCGCGGACTGCACCTTCCATTAGGCAACCTGAGGCGATGGCCTCAGGCGGCGCCTCATGGATAAAACTGAATTGGGGGGGGGGGGGCAGCATTTCTTTAAATCAGCAACTACTTATTGGATTATTGCAATCCCTCCGTCCTCCACTACCCCCTGAAGAATGCCAGGACTCTACATACAGCGCCCCAGTGTTCTTCAGTGTTGGGTATAGCGTCCCATGGTGGCGGTGGCCAGGACTGGAGCATGGATAGGTGAGTAAAAATGATTGGCTGCTACTCTGTGTGGGGTGAGGGGGAGAAAAGGGGGTCATATACTGCAGGTGGGCTTTATAAAAAAGGGGTTATATATTGGGTGTGGGGTGGTATGAAAGGAGATCATATACTGTGTGGGGGCGATAAAAAGATGTGAAACGGCAGCCAAGTTAATTTTTATTTTTTTTCGATTTTTAACACCCCAATCTCAAAAGATTAACCATCAATGTATAGGGAATAGAGCCGACTGCTTTCAGCTCAGTACACTGTATAGTACACTGACCCCTAGTGATCAAACCCTAAATTAAAAAAATCATGAACAACCCCTTTAAGGGGTCCTGAAAACGTGTATTGGAATGTTATAATAGTAATACACAAGACCAGTGAGGGCAGTGTCCACACACTACCACACAGGCTCCATGTGTACAGTGTAGCTTTGAGGAGGGGTGGGGCTTATTGTGACTGATCTACAGATCACTGGGGGGAGCTGCTGCTGCTGCTGCCAGTTGCCTTACAGAAAGAGAGAGGTGGAGAAAGGAGGGAATAACTAAAACTGGGACACCAATAAAACGTTATCTATATTCTTCTCACCGTATAGACTACTACACGAAGCAGAAACATTGTTTTTTACTTTTTTGTATGTATTTTTTTACATCTACTGTTCCTTTAAGGTGTGGATGGCCTAGCATTTGTACTGAAAAGCCTTGCTGGGCACATGGAGCAGGTGCAGAACAGATTCCATGTGAATTTTTCATTAATCTGAATTATTTACTCTCACCTTGGCAGGTTCATGGTCCTTCCTGTGTGACTTGATGTTTGAGGCCGGGGCACGGTGCCATGAGAAACGCGACACGTTCATTCACTGTGATGTAACCGTGCGAGTGGGAGCGCTGCTGGTGACAAGATCTTTGGCTTATCTCCATGTTTGTCATTGTGACTGGGAGTACGATGCCCGTCCTGTGCCAGCTGACAATGGCACGGCACATGCTGCTCATATCACTGGACTGTTTATCAGGTAGGAACCTGTGCGCTACTGACAAAGGATCCGGTATACGGGGTATATTTGTGTTATTAGGCCCATCTTACTGTATGGGGTAGACAACCACTATGCGGTGGGAGGTTGGGGTATCAACTAGGGTGCATTAGGAGTGCAGCTTGCACTAGAGTAAATTGTTCTTATAGGAAAAACCTATCTGAACAGTCAGCTGGTTGTGGGGTCTATGACATAAATGCCTTAAAGTTAATGTGTCATCAGAAAATGTACTGATACTAAAATAAATTAATATATTAAATAAAAATTTATAATTCTTATTTTCATTTTCCATGTCATTATATATATATATATATATATATATATATATATATATATATATATATATGAAATCCAGCAGTTTTCACTCTGACCACTAATCTTAATTATAGGCTGACAATTGCAAATTCTATAGCGTTTTTTTTTTTTTTTTTTTGCAGCAATTTTGCAGCTCATTTAAATTACAAACAATATTACAATAGAAGATAACACCTCTATAGAAAATACCTCTGAGCCATCATTACATCACTACTGATAGTAGATGATGCCACAACTTATCTCCTCCCCCTCTTTCTACAGAACTTGTCCAGAAAACTTTCCCTTACACGTCAATGAGCTGTATGTCCCATAGTGGCCTCTCCATACAGTATAATGTCCCATAGCTGTCCCAATGCAGTATAATGGCCCATAGTGGTCCTATGCACTATAATGTCCCTTAGTGGCCCCTCCACACAGTATAATGTCCCTTAGTGGCCCCTCCACACAGTATAATGTCCCTTAGTGGCCCCTCCACACAGTATAATGTCCCTTAGTGGCCCCTCCACACAGTATAATGTCACATAGCTGTCCCAATGCAGTATAGTGTCCTATAGTGGCCCCACATAGTATAATGTCCCATAGTGGCCCCCATACAGTATAATGTCCCATAGTGGCTCCTCCACACAGTATAATGTCCCATAGTGGCTCCTGCACACAGTATAATGTCCCATAGTGGCCCCTCCATGCAGTATAATGTCCCATAGTGGCCCCTGCACACAGTATTATGTCCCATAGTGGCCCCTCCACACAGTATTATGTCCCATAGTGGCCCCTCCACACAGTATTATGCCCCATAGTGGCCCCTGCAAACAGTATAATGTCCCATAGTGGCCCCTGCACACAGTATAATGTCCCATAGTGCCCCCTGCACACAGTATAATGTCCCATAGTGGCCCCTCTACACAGTATAATGTCCCGTAGTGACCGCTCCACACAGTATAATGTCCCATAGTGGCCCCTCTACACAGTATAATGTCCCGTAGTGACCCCTCCACACAGTACAATGTCCCATAGTGGCCCCTGCACACAGTATTATGTCCCATAGTGGCCCCTGCACACAGTATAATGTCCCATAGTGGCCCCTCCACACAGTATAATGTCCCATAGTGGCCCCTCCACACAGTATAATGTCCCATAGTGACCCCTCCACACAGTACAATGTCCCATAGTGGCCCCTGCACACAGTATTATGTCCCATAGTGGCCCCTGCACACAGTATAATGTCCCATAGTGGCCCCTGCACACAGTATTATCCCCCATAGTGACCCCTGCACACAGTATTATGTCCCATAGTGGCCCCTGCACACAGTATTATCCCCCATAGTGACCCCTGCACACAGTATTATCCCCCATAGTGACCCCTGCACACAGTATAATGTCCCATAGTGACCCCTCCACACAGTACAATGTCCCATAGTGGCCCCTGCACACAGTATTATGTCCCATAGTGGCCCCTGCACACAGTATAATGTCCCATAGTGGCCCCTCCACACAGTATAATGTCTCATAGTGGCCCCTCCTTGCAGTATAATGTTCCATAGTGGCCCCTGCACACAGTATAATGTCCCATAGTGGCCCCTGCACACAGTATAATGTCCCATAGTGTTCCCTCCTTGCAGTATAATGTCCCATAGTGGCCCCGCCACACAGTATAATGTCCCATAGTGGCCCCTCCACACAGTATAATGTCCCATAGTGGCCCCTCCACACAGTATAATGTCCCATAGTGACCCCTCCACACAGTACAATGTCCCATAGTGGCCCCTGCACACAGTATTATGTTCCATAGTGGCCCCTGCACACAGTATAATGTCCCATAGTGGCCCCTGCACACAGTATAATGTCCCATAGTGTTCCCTCCTTGCAGTATAATGTCCCATAGTGACCCCTCCACACAGTATAATGTCCCATAGTGGCCCCTGAACACAGTATAATGTCCCATAGTGGCCCCTGCACACATTATTATGTCCCATAGTGGCCCCTGCACACAGTATAATGTCCCATAGTGGCCCCTCTACACAGTATAATGTCCCATAGTGACCCCTCCACACAGTACAATGTCCCATAGTGGCCCCTCCACACAGTATTATGTCCCATAGTGACCCCTCCATACAGTATAATGTCCCATAGTGGTCCTTCCTTGCAGTATAATGTCCCATAGTGGCCCCTGCACACAGTATAATGTCCCATAGTGGTCCTTCCTTGCAGTATAATGTCACATAGTAGCCCCCACATTAATAAGATCCCACAATATATAGGGACTCTCTTTCAATGCTCCGTTCCTAAAGCACTAAGGCAGATGGGGGACTGAAGTAAGGTAAAGTGCAGTAAAGTAAATCTAAGGCCTACATTATACTAATTAAATAGTCCTGTACAAATGGAAGAAGTGCCAGTCCAATAGGGGGCGCCACAGTCCCCATGTAATTTGAAAAAATAGAAGATTCAGACAACACATCCTACTCTGAACACTAAGATGTGAATTTTCAGTTTTTTTCCACCTATAAGTGGCCACCCTGTAAGTTATTGTCTGGAAAAGTGACTACTAAAACCGAAAAAGATAAAAGACTGGCGCTCCTTGGGGCAGAACAATAAAAGGGGTGTAGGATAAGGAAGAGGTTTGTCGGAGTTCTGCTAACCTGGCTGGGTTGTGTTGGGCCGGGGGGACATTTTAATTGATGACTTATCCTTAGATTAGGTCAACAGAGGTCAAATAGCCGGGATCCCCCGCAGATCAGCTGTGTGAAGGGATCTCCACTTCACAGCCCATGTGACAATGGACTGAGCTGCGATACCAGACACAGCCCCTATACGTATGTGCTTGGTTAGTAGTGAAGCACTGCAGCCTCTTAAACCACATATTAGGTTGGGGATCGGGTGTCGGACTCTGTTGATCTGGGCTCAAATCTTTTAAGTTGGTGTAGCTCCCTGATGCCACCACAAGAGGGCGATTACCACACACTTGTTATGTGAGTCCTCCTGACTTGAACCAGTCGCTCTCTGGTGGAGACAACAGACAGTCAAAATGTTAGTTGGTTGAATAGGAGAATGGCGCCATAGAAGTGGCGCAGCGAGCGACTTCAGGTGCATAACTAACACACCTCACAGTGCTATATACTTAATGCTTCAGTTACCTACGATACAGACGTGACCTCGCCAATTTTATTATGAAACCAATTTAATACAATATCACAACAGGTTAGCCAAAACCCTTGAGAGATTGCAATGCACCTTGCAACCACTGGGTGGCAACATATAACACATAAAGGATCAACATCATCAGAGAGAATATTGCAAAATCATGTTGTTTTGAAAACCTGGTGATCTTGAGCCACACATTTCGAGAGGAGAGGAAAAATAGGGACACACATTAGGGGCCCGGTGACAGCCACTACCGCTGCTATCATTATACTCGAGGGTCTTTTTGGACCTCCGAGTATAATGATTGTCAGACCGGGAGAGGTAAAAAACATAAAAAACACTGTTACTTACCTCTCCACGATCCGTGCAGACTTCGGCCTAGTCGTCTGACGTCTCATGACATGACATGCCTGCATGTTGGGTCATGTGACGTCTGACATAATTGAAGATCAACTAGTTTGGAGGCCGACAGCGTAGGAGATGGGAGATAGGTGAGTAACAGAGGTTTTTTTTTATGTTTTTCTCCCCCTGGGTCTTCGATTATTATACTCTGGGGTCTGAAAAGATATATAGAGTATAATAATTGTTTATGGGTGTCCACTATGGGCTATAATACTGTGTGCAGGGCCCACTATGGGACATAATACTGTGTACAGGGGCCACTATGGGGCATAATACTGTGTGCAGGGGACACTATGGGACATAATAGTGTGTGCAGGGACCACTATGGGGGATAATACTGTGTGCAGGGGCCACTATTGGGGTAATACTGTGTGCAGGAGCCACTATAGGGGATAATACTGTGTGCAGGGGCCACTATGGGGGATAATACTGTGTGCAGGGGCCACTATGGCGGTAATACTGTGTGCAGGGGACACTATGGGTACAATACTGAGTGCAGGGGCCACTATGGGGGATAATAATGTGTGCAGGGGCCACTATGGGGTACAATACTGTGTGCAGGGGCCACTATGGGGGATATTACTGTGTGGAGGGCGACTATGGGGGATAATACTGTGTGGAGGGGCCACTATGGGGTACAATACTGTGTGCAGGGGCCACTATGGGGCATAATACTGTGTGCAGGCGCCACTATGGGGGATAATACTGTGTACAGGGGCCACTATGGGGGATAATACTGTGTGCAGGGGCCACTAAGGGACATAATACTGTGTGGAGGGGCCACTATGGGGGATAAAACTGTGTGCAGGGGCCACTATGGGGGATAATACTGTGTGCAGGGACCACTAAGGGACATAATACTGTGTGAAGGGGCCACTATGGGGATAATACTGTGTGGAGGGGCCACTATGAGGTACAATACTGTGTGCAGGGGCCACTATGGGGGATAATTGTAAGGATTGGAGTCAGGGTCAGGCAGTGCAAAGTGACACAGCTGGGAAAGCAACACTGTGCAACTAATGACAAAAGGGGTCGTAGGCCCTGCAGCTATAACTATGCTGTAATATCTGAGATGAGGCAGACCAATGCACTTCCTAATTGAAGTGCGCCTACCAAGGCTCCTGACACTTCTATCCGGCGGCTAGGATAAGGGGAGAGGAGGCCCTGAAAGTGCTAGGGACTGGAGTCACGGGGTCACACCTAAACAGAAAGCACAGTGTAACTGCAATGCAAAACAAAAGACTAAAACAGCATGGAACCAGGGAGGACCACAAGTCCCAGCAAGACACAGAAGAGAAGGCGAGGTCAGATGAGCAAGAGGTCGAGCCAGGAGATATAATAAAGGTACAAAATCAAAAGACAAGGGATAGTCAAAAATACAAGCCGGGCAGATTAACCAAGAGAATAGACTGAATATTAACAGACAGGGAATCAGACTGAGCAGAGGAACCAGGAAACACAAAGTGAATGGCTGGCAAGGATCCATGCCTGGGTGGGGTTTAAATAGCAGCAGAGAACACACCTGATGGCTAATGGCATGGAGACTGAAAGCAAGGAAAAGATTAACCCTTAATGACCTAAGCACACCCAATAGAACTCCTAACACGTCTCCCAGGAAGACGCCGCGCAGCAAGGAGACCGCCGCGACTCCGTATCCTGACAATAATACTGTGTGCAGGGGACACTATGGGACATAATACTGTGTGCAGGGGCCACTATGGGGCATAATACTGTGTGCAGGCGCCACTATGGGGCATAATACTGTGTGCAGGCGCCACTATGGGGGATAATACTGTGTGCAGGGGCCACTATGGGGCATAATACTGTGTGCAGGCGCCACTATGGGGCATAATACTGTGTGCAGGGGCCACTATGGGGCATAATACTGTGTGCAGGCGCCACTATGGGGCATAATACTGTGTGCAGGTGCCACTATGGGGGATAATACTGTGTGCAGGGGCCACTATGGGGGATAATACTGTGTGGAGGGGCCACTATGGGACATAATACTGTGTGCAGGGGCCACTATGGGGCATAATACTGTGTGCAGGGGCCACTATGGGACATAATACTGTGTACAGGGGCCACTATGGGGGATAATACTGTGTGCAGGGGCCACTAAGGGACATAATACTGTGTACAGGGGCCACTATGGGGCATAATACTGTGTGCAGGTGCCACTATGGGGGATAATACTGTGTGCAGGGGCCACTATGGGGGATAATACTGGGTGCAGGGGCCACTATGGGGTATAATACTGCGTGCAGGGGACACTAAGGGACATAACACTGTGTGGAGGGGCCACTATGGGGGATAATACTGTGTGGAGGGGCCACTATGAGGTACAATACTGTGTGCAGGGGCCACTATGGGGATAATACTGTGTGGAGGGGCCACTATGGGGTACAATACTGTGTGCAGGGGCCACTATGGGGTATAATACTGTGTGCAGCGGCCACTATGGGGAAAATACTGTGTGGAGGGGCCACTATGGGGTACAATACTGTGTGCAGGGGCCACTATGGGGGATAATACTGTGTACAGGGGCCTCTATGGGACATAATACTGTGTGCAGGGGCCACTATGGGGGATAATACTGTGTGCAGGGGCCACTATGGGGGATAATACTGTGTGCAGGGGCCACTATGGGGTATAATACTGTGTGCAGGGACCACTATGGGGAATAATACTGTGTGGAGGGGCCACTATGGGGGATAATATGGTGGGCAGGGGCCACTATGGAGAATAATACTGTGTGCAGGGGCCACTATGGGGCATAATAGAGCGCACAGGAATGCGTAGGAGGGGGTCGGTCTAGGTCGTTGGTGTCGGTCGGGGGGGGGGGGGGGGGACCCATGTCAAAAGTTTGCCATGGGGCCGCGCCATTCCTAGTTTTGCCACTGAGGACACGCGTAGTTGATTTGCATGTGGGAGTAAGACTAATGTGAAGGAAGTAATGAAGGAATGTGGCAGCCTCCTCTGACAATGCAGAACAGATAAAGTGATAGCAATCTTAAAAACATTGCAACTTCACTTATGTATATGAAATGGACAATCCCTTTAAATAGATAGCATCCTGAAAAATAGGTCTATTCCATCAGGAAAAAAAAAAAAATCTGTCACTCTAGCACCACCTATAGATTGCTATCCCTTGTCCTGCTCATAAGAGACAGCTGTATCAGGGTCCTTTCCTCTTCTTGGAAGAGAACAGGGCATACCAATGTAGAGGCAATTAAAGAGGACCTTCCACCATCTCCAAAAAGTTCTGCTCCACATTCTGGCACAGTTGGAATGTTTTCTCTAGCCCCCACCATTCCTGAGCAATCAATGCTGTTAGTTTTGGTGACCGATATGCTACTTAGTCTCTGTACTGTCAGGAGGGCGGTGTCAGGCAAAGGGCGGGACTCTGAGTTCTAACGGCAGCTGCTTCTGATTGGGGCTCTAACTCACACCCCCTTGTCTGTCACCGCTCATCTGATATTACAGCGCTTAAATAACACATCAGGCACCAAAACTACCTGCACCTTGCTCAAGAATGGTGGGGACTAGAGAGAAAAGTCTGGAATCAGTGGAGCAGTGCCCATTAATAGATGTTCACCACTAGGATTGGTGGAGGTGGTGGTAGGTCCTCTTGAAAGAGTGCATTATAATGTTGGGGGGCACTAATGAGGCATAACGCTGTGTGGGGGCAAAAATATATGTGGAGGCCACTAGGGGGGGCACTATAAACACTAGGGTTTCATTATACCGTGTGGGAACACCAATGGGCCACTGACAGGTCAATATACTGTGTATGGGACATTATAGTATGGTATGCTGCGTTTCGGCAATGCGGGTCCTCAGCCCTATCTGGAGGAGCGTGACTATGCTGGAAACCCTGGATGTATACTCTATGGCACTGTGCACATTTGGTCAGCTGCCAGTTCTCTCGGCCCGGGTACAATCACAGTTAGCGCCCGATACTGGAAGCAATTAATTAACGGTAGCAAATGAGGGAATTCGGGGAGGGCGGTATAACGTGCCAGCCGAGGCGTCCGGGCGGCGAAAGGGTTATTATGATGTCGCAGTCATTAAATACAAGGGTTCTAATTAAAAGCCGGCTCACTCTAATTAGCAACTTCCCAGAGTTAATTAAAAGCAATTAACCCTTTCAGGTGGGCAAGAAGGAAAATACATATTGTGAAGGAGGGAGCCGGGGCGATAGGATGGGGCGAGCGCTGTGTCACATCACAGGGAAGTGGCTGCGTAGCAAAGATGGTTGTAAGTTTGGCAGGTTTGTTCCTATTGTGTAGATAGATTCTATTTTTTGCATTTTTTCAAAAATTTAGTGCAACATTGTGCAAGGCCAAGACCAGGATATAAGGAGGCCGAAAGGGGTAACGGAGGTGCGCGAGGAAATGATGGGATCCATAGAGTGTCAGATTAACCTACAAATAGAAAGGGCCGGCTATCACAGATTACTATTTACTTACTTCTGGTGTTGTAACTAGGAATGGCGGGGCTCTGTGGTGAACTTTTGACATATCCCCCCCCCCACAACCAACCTGAAGACCCTGACCGACCCCCCTCCGCATTCCTACGCGCACTAATATGCCCCATAGTGGCCCCTGCACACAATATTATCCCCCATAGTGGCCCCTGTACACAGTATTATACCCCATAGTGGCCCCTGCACATAGTATTATGCCCCATAGTGGCCCCTGCACACAGTATTATGCCCCATAGTGGCCCCTGCACACGGTATTATGCCCCATAGTGGCCCCTGCACACGGTATTATGCCCCATAGTGGCCCCTGCACACGGTATTATGCCCCATAGTGGCCCCTGCACACAGTATTATGTCCCATAGTGGCCCCTGCACACAGTATTATCCCCCATAGTGACCCCTGCACACAGTATTATACCCCATAGTGGCCCCTGCACACAGTATTATGCCCCATAGTGGTCCATGCACACAGTATTATGCCCCATAGTGTCCCCTGCACACAGCATTATGCCCCATAGTGGTCCCTGCACACAGTATTATGCCCCATAGTGGCCCCTGCACACAGTATTATCCCCCATAGTGGTCCCTGCACACAGTATTATGCCCCATAGTGGCCCCTGCACACAGTATTATGTCCCATAGTGGCCCCTGCACACAGTATTATCCCACATAGTGGCCCCTGCACACAGTATTATGCTCCATAGTGGCCCCTGCACACAGTATTATCCCCCATAGTGACCCCTGCACACAGTATTATACCCCATAGTGGCCCCTGCACACAGTATTATGCCCCATAGTGGTCCATGCACACAGTATTATGCCCCATAGTGTCCCCTGCACACAGCATTATGCCCCATAGTGGTCCCTGCACACAGTATTATGCCCCATAGTGGCCCCTGCACACAGTATTATCCCCCATAGTGGTCCCTGCACACAGTATTATGCCCCATAGTGGCCCCTGCACACAGTATTATGCCCCATAGTGGCTCCTGCACACAGTATTATGCCCCATAGTGGCCCCTGTACACAGTATTATCCCCCACAGTGGCCCCTCCACACAGTATTATCCCCCATAGTGGCCCCTGCACACAATATTATGCCCCATAGTGGCCCCTCCACACAGTATTATCCCCCATAGTGACTCCTGCACACAGTATTATGCCCCATAGTGGCCCCTGCACACAGTATTATGCCCCATAGTGGCCCCTGCACACAGTATTATGCCCCATAGTGGCCCCTGCACACAGTATTATGCCCATAGTGGCCCCTGCACACAGTATTATCCCCCATAGTGGCCCCTGCACACAGTATTATGCCCCATAGTGGCCCCTGCACACAGTATTATGCCCCATAGTGGCCCCTGCACACAGTATTATGCCCCATAGGGCCCCCTACACACAGTAATAGGCCCCACTATAGACACCCATGAACAATAATTATACTCTGGGGTCGTTTCTGACCCCAGAGTATAATAATTGGAGACTGAGAGGGGATACCAACATAAAAAACAATGTTACTTACCTCTCCCTGGCTCCTCTGCAGTCCTTGGTGGTGTCGGCCATCTTCAATGACATCCGGGACCTCACATGACCCAGGACACAGCTCCAAGTCATGTGACGTCAGGAACGTCATACAAGTAGGCCCGAAGGGTGTCCAGGAGAGGTAAGTAACAGTGTTTTTTATGTTCCCTTACCTCTCCTGGGCCTCCGATCATTATAGTTGGGGGTCTGAAAAGACCCCTGAGTATAATAATAGTGTTTGTGGGGCCCGCGGCGTCCCTTACCGATCCCGGCCCCTGCCAGGATTGGTAAATAAATAGGGAGCGTTATAGCGTAGATAGCGCCGGTCCCTGTATAGTGGTCAGGTGCTGCTACTGCAGCTCAGTTCCCATCGAAGTCAGTAGTCACTATACTAGGTCACAGAGCCAACTGCCCTGTATACTGTGCCAGGAACGATCACCTATCCTGTGCCTAAGGGATACATGTAGTGGGAAAAGCCCTGTAACAACGAGACAGGCAGTGCTGCAATTCAGAAGTCTAGGAAAGTTGGGTGACCAACCCTCCAAAGGTATATCATAGCCAAACCAGACAAATTTCACTAATTGTAAAAAATCCCCTATGGTAACTATTGTAGTGTCCATATGAGTTGCCACCCAGCTTTCCCAGGATCAGATATCAATAGAAATCAATGTTATTGGATCCCGGTTAGATAAGTCCTCAATCCTTATAAAAGCCTCTGAATCTTGTCTGTGAACACATCGGCCGCTCCTGTAATGTACAAATCATCAGAATCTCAGCGCAGTAATAAACAGCTGGTTGCGTCCTGCTCGCCGCACCGGGATATTTATCTCTCATTTCGTACACAACATCTGGTGACTGCCAATGGGGAAAATCAGAAGAGATGAAAAGAGAGAAGGCGCTTTAATGACAATTATTTATAAGGCGGCGGCTGGATACTCTCATCATCCGCATGTTCACGAAGTCGCAGAGTTGCGTGTACGATCCATCAATCATCGCTCATACTTTACCGAACAGATTTCTCTTGGCTTTTTGGACTGAAAGTGAATTTGCTGTCGCTGCCAGTGACTATTCCACAGCGGATAGAAGATGTGTATTAATTACCGGAGATGCATACAGAGAAATCGCTGCCATGAGGAGAGGTGAGCACCTCACCCGAGGCGGCGGAGAGCTCTGGACAGCAGGCAGGGGAACACCGCCATACTCCGGGATGTAAGCCGCCAGACTAATGAGCAACTGCAGGCAGATGAGGGAAGTCTCCTACCTGTACAGATATATAGCCATCCATAGGGGCAGTGTTATAGTAATTCTATTCATGAACATAAGAGGCAGTATTATAGTAGTTATATTCTTGTACATAGGAGCAGTATTATAGTAGTTATATTCTTGTACATAGGAGCAGTATTATAGTAGTTATATTCTTGTACATAGGAGCAGTATTATAGTAGTTATATTCTTGTACATAGGAGTAGTATTATAGTAGTTATATTCTTGTACATAGGAGCAGTATTATAGTAGTTATATTCTTGTATATAAGAGTAGTATTATAGTAGTTGTATTCTTGTACATAGGGGGCAGTATTATGGTATTTATATTCTTGTACATAGGAGCAGTATTATAGTAGTTATATTCTTGTACATAGGAGTAGTATTATAGTAGTTATATTCTTGTACATAGGAGTAGTATTATAGTAGTTATATTCTTGTACATAGGAGCAGTATTATAGTAGTTGTATTCTTGTACATAGGGGGCAGTATTATAGTAGTTATATTCTTGTACATAGGAGCAGTATTATAGTAGTTGTATTCTTGTACATAGGGGGCAGTATTATAGTAGTTATATTCTTGTACATAGGAGTAGTATTATAGTAGTTATATTCTTGTACATAGGAGTAGTATTATAGTAGTTATATCCTTGTACATAGGAGTAGTATTATAGTAGTTATATTCTTGTACATAGGAGCAGTATTATAGTAGTTATATTCTTGTACATAGGAGCAGTATTATATTAATCATATTCTTGTACATAGGAGCAGTATTATAGTAGTTATATTCTTGTACATAGGAGCAGTATTATAGTAGTTGTATTCTTGTACATAGGGGGCAGTATTATGGTATTTATATTCTTGTACATAGGAGCAGTATTAACAGTATTATAGTAGTTAGGGAACATTGCACATTATGTCTGGACACTGAACAACAGAAGGGAGCAGCATTTAAAGGGACATTATTTTCTATGGGTGCACTAAGGGGGGGGTCCCTCTCATATAAATTATATAGCTCTGGTGGGAACTAAGGGGGCATTATATTATTTGGGGAAGTGCTATGTAAAAAGATGGCAAGATCTACCATGTAAATGAGGTGGGGGCCTCAAAATATCTTGGAACTCTAAAAATGCAAATTCCCCTTATTGTACACAGTATTTGTGCTCGCTATGTAAAAACTGTTCTGTTGTAAACACTAGATCATGTTACCTCGCCGTTTTAGCCGAGGTGATTTTGGTGCTTAAAGCAATCCCTATTTTTCAATCAATTGCACCAAACAGTTATTGTTATTGCATTAGTCAATGTACATACAGCAGTGCCGACCATATATCGCCCCCTAGCTCGCTTCTCTCTGTGAAATGCCGATCCAAAGAGTATTGGTCTCAACACTGCCTCCTACTGGTCACTGATTCACTAATACCATGTAATGATAAATAGCATGGGTCATGTGCCACGTCTTCCTTTCTTATTAGTGGGACAGTAATACAAAAATACAACCCCCCTCCCATCCTGCCGTAAGTATCGCAACGCGGACACACAAATCCCATCCTCCGTAATTTCCCCCTCTGACTACGACGCATTAAAATCCTTCTTTGGCAGAATAACTAGCACATATATCGAATCTGCTTATTCTGGGCTGTTAAGTAAGTTTAATTAAGTTACTAAGTTAATGTTGCACGCTATCTGCCGAGAATCTTATTGCCATAAACCGAGGAGAGGGAATAGGAATCCGAAATTGCCTCATTTTTTCGCAGTAGGATTTGGGGACCGGTTTAGCCACTTGCGTCGAACAATTCCAATTTTCGTCCCCCCCTGGAGGAATCCAGGTTATTCTGTTGCAGGCTATAACCGCGCTATTGACGACTTTTTTTTCCTACCCCGGCCCCGTAATCTCGCCATTTGTACCTCTCGGAGACTCCCGGCTCGGAGCACGTGTTCTTAGTATGTGTGTGATCCCGGCTGATTTGCTAAACAGATAGGAATTGGTGTAATATATTTTCCGCACATGTGCGGTACAAGGGCTGCAGATCAGCGAAAACAAATAAACGATAAAAGAATGGAAACAAAATTACCGAAATTTGCAAAGTTTGATAAATGGCGGCCTGCACTTGCCACAAGCTAATGGCTCGCAATGATTAATAAGAGCAAAAATAATTGCATTTCATTAAGATTGATGACACCCCGTTTACCCTCCCCCCTTCCTCCTTTCAGCCCTAAAGTGGAAGAAGATGAAGTTCTCATCTATAATGGCTCCTGTAGCATCGCCATAGCAACAGAGGCAGAGATGGAGTGCGAGGCGCTTAATCAGCCAATTACCGCGCAGATTACTGCGATACGGAAAAACCGGCTCCAGAACACTCAGGTATAATCGAATCTTTTTTTACAGACTGATTCAAACAGTTTAAAAATTAAATTTGTAACAATGTGTACATTAGAAAAAAAAAAAACATAATAATAATAATTTAGGCCGGGCGAGGGTTCTTACGGTGATCTATAACGCTAAGCGATGGCGAAACGCCGCCGCGCATTTATTGGTAATGGGGAGTAAAGAAGTTGCAGTTAAACATCTCGTTGAGGCCGGGGAATGAATGAGGGGAAGGCCTGGAGATTTACAGGAAAGATTGTACGGAAAAATTATAGGGAGATTATACGTCATCTATGGATTACAGGACGGCGTGAGGTTTAATAAGTCACCCGGCGTTATTCCTACAAATATACAGAGCAGCTGCTGCAGAACCTCTTTTTAAAATGTCCCAGCACAGTACGGCAATGTCCTTCCTATATAGTGTAACCAAAGTGTGCTGCCATACTGTACACTGTGCCGCATATAGTGCTAGGAAAGGAATAATCTGAGAAGACAAATGATTATTTGAAACAAAAAAAAAGTTCTAGTTTTTGGATCCTTCATTTGTTCAACATGGTTATAACTATATATACTCTATCTATCTCCTATCTATCTATCTATCTATCTATCTATCTATCTATCTATCTATCTATCTATCTCCTATCTATCTATCTATCTATCTCCTATCTATCTATCTATCTATCTATCTATCTATCTATCCCATATCTATCTATCTATCTATCTATCTATCTATCTATCTATCTATCTATTTATCTATCTATCTATCTATCTATCCCATATCTATCTATCTATCTATTTATCTATCTATCTATCTATCTATCTATCTATCTATCTATCTGTCTCCTGTCTATCTATCTCCTATCTATCTATCTATCTATCTATCTATCTATCTATCTATCTATCTATCTATCTATCTCCTATCTATCTATCTATCTATCTATCTAGCTACACAATAATATTCAGTATCAATAGGACTTCATAGGTGCAATGTTATCAAATATTCTGAATTATTAGTTGAACAATCATCTGATCTTCTGATGAATGGATGCAATATTAAAGGGATAGATAGACAGATAGATAGATAGATAGATAGATAGATAGATAGATAGATAGATAGATAGATAGATAGATAGATGGATGGATGGATGGATGGATGGATGGATGGATGGATGGATGGATAGATAGATAGATAGATAGATAGATAGATAGATAGATAGATAGATAGATAGATAGATAGATAGATAGATAGGAGATAGATAGATAGATAGATATGGATAGATAGATAGATAGATAGATAGATAGATAGATAGATAGATAGATAGATAGGAGATAGATAGACAGGAGACAGATAGATAGATAGATAGATAGATAGATAGATAGATAAATAGATAGATAGATATGGGATAGATAGATAGATAGATAGATAGATATGGGATAGATACATAGATAGATAGATAGATAGATAGATAGATAGATAGATAGATAGAAGATATATAGATAGATAGGAGATAGATAGATAGATAGATAGATAGATATGGGATAGATAGATAGATAGATAGATAGATAGATAGATAGATGATAGATAGATAGATAGATAGATAGATAGATAGATAGGAGATAGATAGATAGATAGATAGATAGATAGATAGATATGGGATAGATAGATAGGAGATAGATAGATAGATAGATAGATAGATAGATAGATGATAGATAGATAGATAGATAGATAGATAGATAGATGATAGATAGATAGATAGATAGATAGATAGATAGATATGGGATAGATAGATAGATAGATAGATAGATAGATAGATAGATAGATAGATAGATATGGGATAGATAGATAGATAGATAGGAGATAGATAGATAGATAGATAGATAGATAGATAGATAGGAGATAGATAGATAGATAGATAGATAGATAGATAGGAGATAGATAGATAGATTTCTAAACATACATAGCTAGCTTTTTCTAGACATTTGCTGGGGATACATAAGAGACAGCAGGTAGACTACCTTTTGTTAGACAATAGATATCGATCACCCTTTTAAGTGTTTACTAATTTCTTCACCAGTTCTCAGAGAGTTTGCACGGCATGCTGGGACCTGTAGTCCAGATTTGCTGGAGCTCCTCAGGTTGTCCTGGTTCCTCTGACTATGGTAGGTTGGTAGGTTGTGACCATGGCTGTAGCGCCCTCTCCCCACTTGTTGGTGTAGTTTGTCATTCCCATTAGACGTGACACGCTCCACTCACCACCACTAATGATTTCATATCCTCCACGGATGAGGACGTCGTCATTTGTCATGTAGGTTCTCAGAGTGATAATGATTTCAGGTCTTCATTAATCACCTCAGAGCATTAATCTACTTTCAGGAAAACTTAAATGATACAAAATAACAATCTCCTGGTCAATAATATATTACGTGGGTCGGTCCAGATGGGGCAGCGGTCCTTAAGGCCGGTCCCAAAGACTATTAGCCTAATGACTTTGTCAATATAAACTACATAGAATGGTTGTTACTTATGCTGTGATGGACTTGTCACGCCATGGTAGCTGTGTAATAGATTGTGAGCTCCTAGGCACAGTCATTCCATTGCACTAGTCCCAGCTGTTGGAGCTTTGGGTGGTACAAAACAGACATACGCAAATCTACTTCTTCTTCTTCCAGTAGACCCAGTATTGGACCCAGGGGCATAACTTGAAGCCCCGGGTAACACCCCTGATTAGACCACTATCTAAAACTGGTAGTAGACTGGTTCATTTTTTTACCACCAGGGTCCTTTAAAAGAATAATGTCATGTCCCAATTGGTCTCAGCCCAATATATTGTATCAGAGAGAGACGCCTCTTTCTGCTCTCTAAAGCTCTCTTCCTGCTCTTCTCTTTCCTAACTGACTTTCACTCTGAAAATCTCTGCTGTGTCCATATCAAGATGGACTGAGGGTCACATGATTCAGATTATACATGTCTATAGAAATCTATGGAAAAAGTAGGGGGTGAAGGGAGCAAGTAATGTAGGAGCTAACAGAAGAAAAATAGGCTTAATCTGGAGCTCTGTAGGAGCTTTCAATAACAACCAAATCACCATTATTCACATCAGTAAAGGTCAGTATTTGTGTATAATGTCCAATATATGTCTGGAGCTGTATCTGACTGTGAGAGAGAGATCGAGTTATGCTAAGTTCACACCTGGTTAGTAGTTCATGATTTTATGGTCCATTGGAGGACCAGATGAATGGAGAAATGGATGCATTCTGTGACGGACACAAACGTTGCTTGTGTTTCTCCATTGATTTTAATGGAGTCCATCAGGTGTCCTTTCTTTTTAACTGCAATAGCCAGACAAAAAGTTGGGCTTGAAGGAGTTTTTCGTCCAGCAATTTTAGATGGATCTGTGCCGGAGATCTCACATATGTGAACCGTGCCTTATAGAATACCCATAAGCTCAGAGAGAACTGCCAACCCCATAGCATGGACATGGGGAAAACCACTTATTAATGCAGAATATAAGTCATATAATGGGCAGAAAAATCGTGTCACTCCTCAAGTACACCTTCATATCAGCATGAAAAGTCAAATAAAATGGAAGGAACTCTTCAGACTCTCTACTGCTAGGTGGGTGGTCCTTGGCTGGAGCGGAGAACAGGGGCCGCCCACCTGATAGTAAAGAGCCTACTTAGCATATTAGTGCTGAAACTAACAGTAACATTTTTCAGTAGTGCTAGGGGCTAGAGAAAAAAATCTAACTGGTCTGGAATCAGTGTATCGGCAACCTATTGAAGAACGCAAAGCGTTGCGATTGGTGGGGCTGGTGAAAGTTCCCCTGAAAACGGGATTGTAACCAACTCAATACCCAATGTTCTTAATCAAATAATTTATCTTATTTCCCATTTAGAATAATCAAACAGCGATGATAAGGTTCTGCCACTGGACCACCAGGGGCTGCAATTTTTGTTTCTCCCTCTTGGGTTAAAAAATATGCCACATACGATCACCTGGAACAAATTTGTGCAAAAATTTGGCCCAAAATTGAAAGAAAACTGAGTATCTAAAAATGACCCAGAGTTTTCTCATATCACAGAATTTTGCACAAATTTACATCTTCGTTCAGCGGAAATTGGATTTTCTAATTATTAGGCCGGGGCCCCACGTGGCATAAACGACTTACAGTCAGAGCAAAGTGGATGGGATTCTGGCGATTCCCATGCCCGCATTGTGGTAAAAACTGCGGTGCGGACTCGTTGGGATTTTCAAATTCGGCCGGCGTAATTGAAACATAGAGTCCTTAGAGGAAACCTCTACAAACTTTCTGTCTAAAGAGCTGCAGGAAGAACCGTGACACGTTGCCACCACAGTTTTCCAGCAGCGCTTTTTTGCTACGGGGTGCCACGTGTGGCCTTAGCCTTACTTTAAATAAAGTAGGTCCTTTCCTTATTCCTTGTTCACACTGTCATCAAAATTTTAGTTTTCCTGGTCTGTCATACGAGAAGACAACGTAGTATCTGTCATACTGTAGGACGGACACCAATGGTGCCTAAAGGACTACATTGACCTATAATGGGATCCATTGGGTTTCTGTCCTGAGAGGTCCTGGGAGTCTTTTTTAAAAGTGGGCCTAGGTCTCTAAATACCAAGTAGAGATAGATGGGGAGGTGTATGAAGACTGGCATTACCAACCCAGTCGTTATAAATTTGGGCACAAGACTCTTCCTAAATGAATTATTATTCCGCAATTTGTAGATGGGATTCATTACAATGCTGCAGTTTTTGCACCACGTGGGGCCCCCGCCTGAGACTTTTTATGGCGTACAAGGCATAATAAATACACTAAAAACTAATTATATAATAATAAATCTGCCCCAAACTCTATAACCACTCTGGATGCCGATACGATCTAGCGAAATGACTTCACTTCCCAAAAATTTTGGTAAAATTTTTTCAATTGCTACAATGCCAAAAATTATTTTTCAAGAGTTCAAAAAAGGTATTTGATTGGAATTAAATTATCCTAAAGGGTTAATATTAGGGTTGAGCGATCGGGATCGGGAAAGATCGGATCCCGATCGGCGATCGAGCAAATTTCACAATCGGAAATCGGATTTTAAGATCGATCCTGAAATCTCAAGATCGGCTCAACCCTAAAAGTGACTTTTCTCATAGAGAAGCGTTGACTAGGATTGAGTGATCGGGATTGGAAAAGATTGGATTCCGATCGGCGATCGAGCAAATTTCACGATTGTGATCGGGATCGGCTGGAAAATGATCGAAAATCGGATTTTGAAATCTTAAGATCGGTTCAACCCCAAAAGTGACTTTTCCCATAGAGAAGCATTGACTAGGGTTTAGCGATCGGGATCGGGAAAAGATCGGATCCCGATCAGCGATCAAGCAAACTTCCCGATTGCGATCGGCTGGAAAATCATAGGAAATCGGATTTTAAAATCGATCCTGAAATCTCAAGATCGGCTCAACCCCCAAAGTGACTTTTCCCATACAGAAGCATTGACTAAGGTCGAGCAATCGGGATCGGGAAGGATCGGATTCCGATCGGCGATCAAGCAAATTTCGGGATCGGCTGGAAAATGATTGGAAATCGGTTTTTAAAATCGATCCTGAATCTCAATATCGGCTCAACCCCAGTTAATATATTCTGGGTAAAAAAAAAAAATTTTAAAAAATTTTTTTTGTTTATTTTTCAGTTTTGTTTTATATTTATTTTTATTGTTTTTTTTAGACTTTTTTTTTATCATTGCCTTTCGAGTTATTGCGTCCCCCCCCCCTTACCCAAATCTTTACCTTTCTTTTATTACACCTGCAAAACACCGCAGACACTCCACCGAACACAAAGCCCAAAAAATTATTTATGGCTCCCCCCCCGCCCCCCCTTTGCCTACACATGGTTCATTGAGAGGCTATCACCATTAATCAAGGGGTTTACTCTTCGCACATCTGCTTTGTCATTTCCCAACAGATTGTTTTGTCTGAAAAGTAGCTGGAAATCCGTCGTAACAGTAGGATCTACGCAAACAGTAAAGAGCGGCCTTAATGCGACTCACATTAGATTTGGAATAAAAGCCAATGATGCATTGAAAATCGGCGCAGCTCGGAAAAAAAAATAAGAAATTTTTTTTTAAAAAAAAATTCAAAACGACCGAGATGAGAAAAAATAAAAAAAATAAAAAAATTACAAAATTTTTTAAAAAAGCCATAAGCACCAGGAAATATAAAAATATACATGAAACCGGGCGGCGAGATCCATTTAAGTGGTTATTCATTGTGCATCTGCATTTAAATTATAAGTCATTTACGGGAAATTGGAATTACAGCTAATCCAAATGAAATTATGGCGCCGAGCGGGGCGCGCGACTTAACTGGGTCACGCGTGCACCGATGTCGGCGCCAGGTTCATTAGCCGGTTATCATTTTACCTTTGTAGCTAAGTTTATTAGCGGGGAGAATTCTCTCTAGGATCTCGGCAGTGCCACATTGTATCAGTCTACAAGGTGAGATAATTTAGCTTACCACCTAAAAACCGCGCTGATTGTCTTTCCCATAGGACTTAATTAGCTGTATGTCATCGTATGAAGAGGAGACATTGTAGAGCGCGTCTTCAGTGTGTGCCTGTCCACGTCCACCCGCAGCTTATAATGAGATGTCAATGGCACTGACACTGATGGGGAAGCTTAAAACCTGCTGAAATTGCAGGAAGAGAAAAATTCTTTGCAGTGTTATACCGGGATCAGTCTTTTCAATTCAACTTCCTCTGCTCGGAAAGTTTTTTTTTTTCCCCTCTCTCCTACTGTAAGCCTAGGTGGACTAGAGCGAGCGGTAAGCAGCGAGGCCATGGCTTGGGATAGGCAAGGGTTCGGGATGTACGTCTAGGGTTGAGCTTGTCACATGTAGCATAGCTGACTTATAATTGATTGGAAGGGAGCTTCAAAGTCCAGGGACCAATGATGGGCGACCTTCATGAATATTCGTTTCAGGCCAAACTTGTGCTCTTCAAGACCAAGAGTATAACATAACCAAAGACCATGCATTGGAGGTAAGCTTGAAACTCCTGGAGATAATGATGGAAGAACCTTGGAAGTTTGGTGAATATTCACGAGGTTTGCCTACAAGATTTGTTTCCGAACTGGAAGTGCTATTATCTTCAGGGGTCTCAGAGTATAATAACTGGAGACCAAGGATTGGAAGTGAGCTTGAAACTCCTGGGACCAATGATGGGCGACCCTGCAAATATTTACCAGGTTCGCAACAAGATAAATTTGGACTAAACTTGTTCGGTCTAAAATGGAGGTGCTATAATCTTCTGTTGTCTCCTCTGACCCCAGCCTATAATAACTGAGGGCCAGGGATGGAGGTGAGCTTGATACTCTTGAGACTAATGTTGGGCGACCCTCTTGAGATTCGTTTTGCGAATATTCATTAGGTTCACATGCAAGATTTGTTTTGGACCAAATTTGTTCAGTCTGACCAGGAGTGCTATTATTCTCTGGAGTCTCTTCAGACCATAGAGACTCCAAGCTATGGTCTAGACTAGAGACTGGAGGCTAGGGATGGAGGAGAGCTTGAAACTATTGAGACCAATGATGAGCCACTCTCTCGAGATTCATTTCAAGAATATTCTTGAGGTTATCGTACAAGATTTGTTTTGGGCCAATCTTGTTTGGTACAAACTTGAATTGCTTTTATTATACCCTGGTGTCCTCTTCAGGTCCCAGAGTATAATAACCAGAGACCAAGGATTGGGAGTGAGCTTGAAACTCCTGGGACTAATGATGGGCGACCTTCCCAAGATTTGTTTGCAAATATTTACGAGATTCGCTGCAAGATAAGTTTGGGCTAAACTTATTTGGTCT
Source organism: Leptodactylus fuscus (assembly GCF_031893055.1). Taxonomy (NCBI): domain Eukaryota; kingdom Metazoa; phylum Chordata; class Amphibia; order Anura; family Leptodactylidae; genus Leptodactylus; species Leptodactylus fuscus. The sequence goes on along the minus strand of NC_134267.1, from coordinate 230,929,541 downwards.
AAAATGGAGGTGCTAGTATCTTCTGGGGTCTTCTCAGTCCCCAGCATATAACTGAGGGCCAGGTATGGAGGAGAGCTTGAAGCTCTTGACTCCAATGATCGGTGACCCTCTCGAGATTAGTTTAATGAATATTCACAAAGTTCGCCAACAAGATTTGTTTCCAAACTGGAAGTGCTATTATCTTCAGGGGTCTCAGAGTATAATAATTGGAGGCCAGGGATGGAGGTGTGCTTGAATCTCTTCAGACTAATGTTGGGTGACCCTCTTGAGATTCGTTTTGCGGATATTCATTAGGTTCATGTGCAAGATTTGCTTTGGACCAAACATGTTCAGTCTGACCAAGAGTGCTATTATTCTCTGGAGTCTCTTCAGACCATAAAGACTCCAAGCTATGGTCTGGGAACTGGACGCTATGGGTGGAGGAGAGCTTGAAACTCTTGAGACCAATGATGGGTGACTCTCTTGAGATTAATTTCATGAATATTCTTGAGGTTGTCCTACAAGATTTGTTTTGGGCCAATCTTGTTTGGTACAAACTCAAAATGCTTTTATTATACCCTGATGTCTCTTCAGATCCCAGAGTATAATAACCAGAGACCAAGGATTGGAAGTGAGCTTGAAACTCCTGGAACTAATGATGGGCGACCCTTCCAAGATTTGTTTGCGAATATATACGAGGTTCGCTGCAAAGTCGTTCAGTCCAAAACGGAGGTGCTATTATCTTCTGGGGTCTTCTTAGACCCCAGCTTATAATAATTGAGGGCCAGGTATGGAGGAGAGCTTGGAGCTCTTGACTCCAATGATCGGCAACCTTCTCGAGATTAATTTAATGAATATTCTCAAGGTTCGTCTACAAGATTTGTTTTGGATCAAACTCATTTGGTTGGAACCAGAAGTGCTATTAACCTTTGTGGTTTCTTCATGCCCCAGAGTATAATAACTGAGGGCCAGGGATGGAGGTGAAGCTTCTGGGACTAATGATGGGCGACCCTGTGGAGATTTGTTTTGCAAATATTCACAAGGTTCTCCTACAAAATTGGTTTCGGACCAATCTTGTTCGATCAAAGTGGAAGTGCTATTAACCTCTGAGGGCTCAAGATTATAATAACTGGAGACAAGAGACTGGAGGTGAGCTTGAAACTCTTGAGACTAATGATGGGCAACTTTCTCATGAATATTCGCAAGGTTTGTTCCCAAACTCGTTGAGTCCAATTGGGAAGTGCTATTATTGTATTCTGACATCTTCAGACCCCAGAGTATAATAACAAAAGGACAGGGGAGTGTGTAAAAATCAAAGTTGCATTCACCTTTCCCGGGTTCTTCTGTGGCATCCCGTCTTCTTTTGAAGGTGTTCTTTGTCGTCTTTTAGCCTCCTCACTGATATAAGTGGCCCTGGATCACCACTGAGGTCTGTGGTTGGCTCTCAGTGTTTATATAGGGTTGACAATTTACGACACCTTAATAAAAGCCTGAGGAAGCCCAAGAGTTTAAAGGTACATGGGTAGCGAAACCCAAAAGTTTTAAGTTCAGCCAAACTTGAAATTTTTGGAAAATTTGTAACAAACTTGGAACGGTTTGCTCATCATTACCTGGAACCCAATACAAATGGGCATAAAAAAAGTTGTAAATTTCTACTCCACGGCTTGTAAAAACACCCCAATATACAGAATATGATGTCATCATATACAATGGAAATCTGGGACTTTTGAATATTGCAATTGGTGGATTGTATTGGCTAGAAAAACTGTCTAGAAAGGCGGAGAGGGGTATACCGGTATATCATAAACAGTACAATGGTGGTGAGGTTAAAAAGTGGTATAACAAAAAAGGTTATTATAGTGCAACAGAGACTAATCCTTTTAATCACCGGAAATGAAGTTTACAAGCAAGGCCTGCACCCATGGGTGGCCCTGCAGGCAAGGGCAACTTGTCCACAGGGTCAGAGTTCATATTTGAAGGTCCGGCTTGGTATAATTTGTTCTATATTACACTATCTTTTAAGTAAAAGTCAATAAGGCGGTATGGTAGCCCTAGAGACAACCACCATACTCAGATTGGCTTTGGAGTGCCTGGTTTTTAAACATATTTGATGAGAGTCTTGGCTAGCCAAAAAATTGTCCAGGATTTGATAAGATAGTAATACCCTAAAATCCAGTACATCGGTGTATTTTTATTTCTACTGTTCATTGTCATATATTTATTTCTGACTGCAGAAATTAGCACAGGAAGTGTTTGCTACGTCTCACTGTCTGATGATTGGTCGCCCAATTGCAACTTCCTATTAGAGTGATAGACAGCAGTGCAAGACCACAAAGGTGATAAAGGAGCTATGTTATATAGAAATGTCACTCATATACTATAGAAGTACAATCACTGCAATGGTTGCAACAATGTTGCATCAGTAACTACATTGCGGGTGCTTCAGCAACTACAATGTGGGTTCTTCAGTAACTACACTGCGGGTGCTTCAGTAACTACACTGCGGGTGCTTCAGTAACTACACTGCGGGTGCTTCAGTAAGTACACTGTGGGTGCTTCAGTAAATACACTGCGGGTGTTTCAGTAACTACACTGTGGGTGCTTTGGCAACTACACTGTGGGTGCTTCAGCAACTACACTGCAGGTGCTTCAGTAACTACACTGTGGGTGCTTCAGCAACTACACTGCAGGTGCTTCAGTAACTACAATGTGGGTGCTTCAGTAAGTACAATGTGGGTGCTTCAGCAACTACACTGTGGGTGCTTCAGTAACTACAATGTGGGTGCTTCAGTAACTACACTGTGGGTGCTTCAGCAACTACACTGCAGGTGCTGGGGCCACTATGGGGGATAATACTGTGTGCAGGGGCCACTACGGGGGAAAAAACTGTGTGCAGGGGCCACTATGGGACATAATACTGTGTGCAGGGGCCACTATGGGACATAATACTGTGTGCAGGGGCCACTATGGGGGATAATAGTGTGCGCAGGGGCCACTATGGGGCATAATACTGTCTGCAGGGGCCACTATGGGGGATAATACTGTGTGCAGGGGCCACTATGGGGTATAATACTGTGTGCAGGGGCCACTATGGGACATAATACTGTGTGCAGGGCTACTATGAAGCATAAGGGCTAGTTCACACGTTGGGGGTCCACGTGGGTTTTGACACAAGGAGAGCCGCGGCGAGCCGCGGCTCTCTCTGGTCAAACCCACCTGCCACGACAATCACAATCGCGGCTTTCCCCTCCTATGTCGGCTCAAATGAATGAGCCGACACAGGGCGGTGCTGCCGCTAGGCGGAAGCCGCGGTCCAGCGCACTGCGGCTTCCGCCTGAAGAAAGGACATGCCGCTTCTTTTCTCTGCTAGCAGCAGTCCACCGCTAGCGGAAAAAAGAAGCCCGGCGGTCTGCATAGACCACCATTGTAAAGGGGCGGATTTTGAAGCGAAATCCGCTGTCAAAAACCTCCCCTTTGCTCACGTGTGAACTGACCCTTATACTGTGTGCAGGGGCCACTATGGGGGATAATACTGTGTGCAGGGGCCACTATGCAGCATAATACTGTGTGTAGGGGCCACTATGGGGCATAATACTGTGTGCAAGGGCCACTATAGGACATAATTCTGTGTATAAGGCCACTATGGGGCATAATACTGTGTGCAAGGGCCACTATAGGACATAATTCTGTGTATAAGGCCACTATGGGGCATAATACTGTGTGCAGGGGCAACTGTGGACCCTTATATAGTGTGGAGGGTCCAGGAAACAGGGCACTGGCTCGAATCAAAAGTTTGCTGGAGGGCCCCGTCTTTGTTAGTTACGTCATGGCTCCAGAGTATAATAACTTCACTTTTAATTCCATCCGAACAAGACTGGACTGAAGAAATTGAACAAATTGAAGGATCGATTTAATCTGAACCTGATACAAAACGAGTCCTCAGAAGTTCACCCATCACTCCCTCTGAATATCGGGATCCCGTCACCTTTTGTTGGGCGACCTCCTAATCCCAATGGGATTATTCAGACAGTCCCTTTAAGAATACATTTTTGTCCTGCAGAATATTTTTATTCACGTCCCGAATTACTCCTTCTACATTCTCACTTCAGTTCTAAGGCCTAAACTTTTTGCTTCTAAGCCATGCCACCAGCTATGAATATTATCTGAAGTTCTCCGAACCTTTTTGTTCTTCAGGCAATGGTAAGACGAAAACCGTACAGACAAAGCGCGAGATATTCCGGATATTCACCAGAGACCGGATGATATTTGTAAGCAGAATTTACATTATTCCACCTGAAACCTCGGTGCAAAATTCCAGACAGGAAACGATTGCGGCCGCGGCGTCCAACACAAGACAGTTTCATCTAAAAAGCTGTTAAAAAGATGCAGAGCGAAGATGGCCCGCCACCATGACCACAGGCAAAGTCAGGAGATAAATGGTTGACCCTGGTCGGTGTCAGGTTAGGATTGATGCCCCTATCAGACCTTCTGCCTCGCCAATGATTTTTTTTTGAAAATTCTTTGATAGAGCGTTTTATCTAGTCTACAGCATGAGGGCAACAAGGCCCGAGGCTACCGAAAAAAAAAAAAAAAAGGTCATTCCGTGAGGACAATCTCTGCCGGACTAAATGAGAAAAGGGACCTTAGCAAAGAAGAAAATACGAAAAAAATAAAATAAAATAAAAAAAATCTGCTCCAAGGTGCGGGAAATAAATAAAATTGCTTCTTTTTGGAATTCTATATTTATTTTACTTCGCTTTGGGCTAATTTTTTTAAAAAAAATTTTGTAATTTTTTCTTATTAGTATTACAATTATTTCGTCTTAACCCAATCTTATCGGGAAAGATTTCAGCCGTAATCTCATTCCATTAACCCCCGGAGAATGGTAATGTAGATTGAAATCCTGTTTTAGAAGGGTGGGGGTCTCCTCGGGGGGGGGATCAGACGCTTCGTTTTTCTACTTTGGAATGGAAGAGATAAGATCACGTGACCGTTTTTAGGTTAAGGAGCCTAAGGGGGCGATAGAAAAATTTTTTCAAAATTTTTTTTTTTTTTTAGGATCACTCCCCTCTTTAATTATGACGGAGATTCTCGCTGACTTTATTAGCACTGAGGCAAAACAGAATAAAAAAAAAAGTAAGAAAAAAAATCTATAGCGATTTCCAGACATTTGTACGTTCATCGCCTGATGACTCGACTTCGTATAATTTAATTTGTTTAGTCAATATGGAGGCTTTTGGGCTGGAATGAAAAACTTTTAATATTTCTGTCGTACGCCAGATTTTGGAAATCAGTCAGAGGGATAAACAATGTCGACGGAACGGAGAAAGATGTGACATCCGGGCTTCGGGGGAGTATTACTTTGCGTTATTTTTTTATTGTGGTGATTATTCTGATTTATTATCTAGCCTGTGGCTAGAAATGTGGACATTGCCTAGGTGGGAATGGATCCAAGATGGCGGCCAGAGCCATGATGAGGGGCTGCACTGGAATGATGGTGTTGGGGACCCCCGGGGGGTTCCTTTCTACTTGGCTCCCATGTGGAGGCGTTTTGAGTGATCTGAGCTTGCGATTCACTCTACCATTATTACAGTCCGTTGCTGTCCTCCATCATAGGACGAGAGCAATAGACATCAACGGTAGTAGAGTAACAAACACGGATGGAGCCCCCTCCATCCGGGTCCGTTCCCATTAATTCCAGAGAATCATCCAGAGCAATATGTAGGAACAATTCACTTACAGGAGCAGGGTCCATATGGCACTTTACACTCATGGACAGGAGTGACATTTGACCCTTTCCACCGTAGCAATGTGGGGTGACCTCTGGGATCCTCCCATAAACTATTGTTGGGGAAATGCAGGGCATGTCTTTAGCCCCTGTTCCCTGTTCTGCAGTTGAGATATTCCAATACCCTCCAGGGTATGAAGTCTTGGTTCGCGAGCCATGGGTCTGGTGACATTGAATGGCCTGTTAGCCCAAACTACTAGAGATGAGAGAGTAGTATTCGATCGAGTAGGTATTGGATAGAATACTATGGTATTCTAAATACTCGTATTCGATCGAGTACCACTCGCTGTTCGAATGTAAAATTTCGATGCAGAACCAGCATTGATTGGCCGAATGCTATACAGTCGGCCAATCAACGCTGGTTCTTCTCCTACCTTTAGAAGTCTTCTTCGTGCAGCGTCCCCGCGGCATCTTCTGGCTCTGAATTCACTCTGCCAGGCATCGGGCCTGGGCAGAGCCGACTGCGCATGTCCGCTTGTAGTGCGGACATGCGCAGTCGGCTCTGCCCAGGCCTGATGCCTGGCAGAGTGAATTCAGAGCCGGAAGATGCCATGGGGACCCTGCAAGCAGAAGACTGCACGGAGGATCCAGCCCGACCCTCACTCGTGGACTTGGTAAGTATAATTTGATCGAACGCTGCCTACCCCTGAAATGAGCATTTTCCCCCCATAGACTATAATAGGGTTCAATATTCGATTCGAGTAGTCGAATATTGAGGGGCTACTCGAAACGAATATCGAACCTCGAACATTTTACTGTTCGCTCATCTCTACAAACTACCACTAACTCGCCTACAAGGTTAAGGTGCTCTGCAAGAAACCGAGCAGCTCTCTTCTAACACTAACTGAGGCAAATAGGAAGTCACCTCCTTGCTAAAAACGAGGTTGTCCTGGAAGCCAATAAGATCCTTCCACCTTATAGGAAATCCAGAAGTGAAAAATTAACTCTCATGCTATTTTCACTCTACCATTATTACAGTCCATTGCTGTCCTCCATCACAGGACGACAGCAACGGACATCAACGGTAGTAGAGTAACAAACACAGATGGAGACCCCTCCATCCGGGTCTGTTCCCATTAGCTCCAGGGATGCTTTTACCATGGTCTTGCATTGTATGAGAGTGGAGACTTCCTTGGGAAAGCGAAAAAGTTGGGCCCAACTTCAGCTCATCGGCTATCCCCTCCCTGCTTCACCATTCATTCCCTCTCTTCCCTGGAATGTGATGACGTCCCATCGCAACGGAGCCAAGACAGCAGGAGAGCGAGGAGAGGTAAGTATTAAACTGTCGGGGGAACTTTAAACTGTGGGGCAGCTGGAGAGGGACTATAAACAGGGGGCAACTGGAGGGGGACATTATGATGTGAGAGTAGTTGTAGGGGGACCTTCTGCTATGGGGCAGATGGACAGGGACATTGAAGTGTGGGAATAGCAGGAGGGGGATATTATATTGTATGGGGCCCCTAGGGAGGCATTATACGGTGTGAGGGCCATTAAGGGGGCATTATAGTTTGTGTAAGTTGGGCATAGTGGTGGCGATGGGGGTCCCACTTATGAAAGCTCAGCACTGGGCCCACCAATGTGTTAAACCGGTCCGATTGACTCTAGTGTAACACACAACACAACGCCTCTTCTGTCATGTTTGTAGCGGAAGAAAGACTCCTCCAGAATTCAGCTGATCGATGGGACTATGTTACCAGGGTCCCTTCTAATAATAAGAGATTGACCAACGTGGATAATCCCTTTAAGGTCTTTGTTCCGGAGTATCCCTTTACTGATTTTATTCTTATCTTCCTGGAGAGCCCCCATTACCCTCAGTAATATCTCAGGACGTCATGGATGGTCATGTCTGCAGCAGAGGAGACACCAGATGTACTCCTATAATGTCATGTAACTGTGTCATGGCTATCTGAGCGCGCTCTGGGAGATGGACTGATAATTTTACACCAGGCTTTTAAGCAGCCCCGTGACACTAAACGGATCGGCTGCTGTGAAATGGGATTAGCGCGGGATTGGAAGGGAATGAGCGCCGTTCACATTCTGCTATCTGATCAGAGACAATATTTCCTGCACATTAGATGATGCAGTTTATTGAATATTAACCCTTGTTTGCTGTAAGGTTTTGTCTCCTGTTCTCTTTACACCTCTCTAGCCAGTAAGCCGGGTGCTTTCCCACTAAGGGTGTGTTCACATGACATCTGAACAGTATGTTCATTGTATGCAAGGTATCCACTACACAGTACACAGAGCTGTCTGCTTCTGGCTCTGTACACTGACACTGCCATAGCCCCTGATATCATCTGATTGGGGTGATATTGGATGTTGGACCCCCACTGAGTCAATATTGAAGACACAGCCCTGCAGATAGATAGGTTACTGTCACCAGAACCAGCATATCACCCCAGCCCTGCAGATAGATAGGTTACTGTCACCAGAACCAGCATATCACCCCAGCCCTGCAGATAGATAGGTTAGTGTCACCAGACCACAGTATATCACCCCAGCCCTGCAGATAGATAGGTTACTGTCACCAGAACCAGTATATCACCCCAGCCCTGCAGATAGATAGGTTACTGTCACCAGAACCAGCATATCACCCCAGTCCTGCAGATAGATAGGTTACTGTCACCAGATCCAGCATATCACCCCAGCCCTGCAGATAGATAGGTTACTGTCACCAGAACCAGCATATCACCCCAGCCCTGCAGATAGATAGGTTGCTGTCACCAGAACCAGCATATCACCCCAGTCCTGCAGATAGATAGGTTACTGTCACCAGATCCAGCATATCACCCCAGCCCTGCAGATAGATAGGTTAGTGTCACCAGAATCTAACTTTTCTGTTTGTAAATCGCTGTCTCTATTGTAGATATATCATTGTTTTTGTCAATATGGAAATTGGAGGTAATTGTTAAGACCTTCATTGCGCCAAAGAGCTCATTTGCATATGGATAAACAGCGATTCCTTCAGTAACGGAGGCATCAGGGAAAACATAATTTGATTTAGGTGACCATAATCTATCTACCTGTGGGGTTGGGTTGATAGGCTGGGGTCTAGTGACACAGTCCCTTTAAGAGATGATCATTCCTGTCAAAACCTGCTGTATCCTCTCTTAAAGGGGTTGTGCAGGACTTGAAAACATGGCTGCTTTTTTCTTCTTCTCAGGAAGTGACATCACGTGTGTTGGTCACATGGCAATGCCATGTCTATCCCATCAAAGTGAATGGGACTACGCTACAGAATGGCCATGTGACCAACGGACATGACGTCACTTCCTGAGAAGTAGAAATATATATATATATATATATATATATATATATATATATATATATATATATTCAAGACCTTGCACAACCCCTTTAAGGAAGTTCTACAAATATATAATTACTGTTCAAAAGTTTTAGACAGGTATGGAAAAAATGCTGCAAAGTAAGAATACTACCAGAAATAGAGGGGTTATGCTGAGTTCTCTCATCTGAGTCGGGGTCTCCATTTGGCTTAAAGGGAGTCTACACCATTACCATCTCTTGTAAGCCACGTATACACTGCTGTAGGTGTGGATGGTGACCTAGTGCTCATACGTTTGCTGGTACCCATTTTTCTCCATGAAACATCGCCCCCTAGCTTGCAGATTGATAGACATTGACTGCCTGTGCCACCCACCATGCTGCCAGTTGGGAATTGGCTCCCTGGCCCATATTATGTAGTAGACTAGACTGAAATGTAACCTGAAGCCCCTGGGCCCCAATGCAAGGTCAATCATGGGGCCCCACTTGCCACGTATCATTAAGAGTACTGGTGACTTTTATATATTAGGAGGCATCTTTTGGCCCCTCCTTCTGCTTTATGGGGAGCCCTTATGAAGGTCCCAAGGAGCCCCAGGATTGCTGGCAGCGGCAGCCGTGGCTGGGATAGCCCTTCCTATGGCCTGCAGTGTTCCAGAAGTTAGGGATATTTCCGTGCGGCTTGTGTCAGGGCGACATGTGGGGTTTGACCTCTTAATTAATTTCCTTGATATTTAAGTAATCTTTTGTTTGACCTAGTTAAGCCAGCTGC